>NW_028225179.1:31509486-31549680 GCF_052327205.1 Somniosus microcephalus | reverse complement strand
TCTCCCCACTCTCTCTCTCTCTCCCCATTCTCTCTCTCTCTCCCCAGTCTCTCTCCTCTCTCTCTCTCCCCAGTCTCTCTCCTCTCTCTCCCCCAGTCTCTCTCTCTCACACTCCCAATTTCTCTCTCTCTCACACTCCCAATCTCTCTCTCACACTCCCAATCTCTCTCTCTCACTCCAATCTCTCACTCACACTCCCAATCTCTCTCTCTCACACTCCCAATCTCTCTCTCTCACACTCCCAATCTCTCTCTCACACTCCCAATCTCTCTCTCTCACACTCCACTCTCTCTCACACTCCCAATCCTCTCTCTCACACTCCCAATCTCTCTCTCTCTCACACTCCAATCTCTCTCTCTCTCACACTCCCAACTCTCTCTCTCACACTCCCAATCTCTCTCTCTCTCACACTCCCAACCTTTCTCTCTCTCACACTCCCAATCTCTCTCTCTCTCACTCCCAATCTCTCTCTCTCTCACACTCCCAATCTCTCTCTCTCACACACTCCCAATCTCTCTCTCACTCCCAATCTCTCTCTCTGACATTCCCAATCTCTCTCTCTCTCACACTCCCAATCTCTCTCTCACACACTCCCAATCTCTCTCTCTCTCTCACTCCCAATCTCTCTCTCTGACACTCCCAATCTCTCTCTCTCTCACACTCCCAATCTCTCTCTCTCACACTCCCAATCTCTCTCTCTCTCTCACTCCCAATCTCTCTCTCTCACACTCCCAATCTCTCTCTCTCTCACACTCCCAGTCTCTCTCTCACACTCCCAATCTCTCTCTCTCTCACACTCCCAATCTCTCTCTCTCACACTCCCAATCTCTCTCTCTCTCTCACTCCCAATCTCTCTCTCTCACACTCCCAATCTCCCTCTCTCTCACACTCCCAATCTCTCTCTCTCACACACCCAATCTCTCTCTCTCTCACACTCCCAATCTCTCTCTCTCACTCCCAATCTCTCTCTCTCTCACTCCCAATCTCTCTCTCTCTCTCACTCCCAATCTCTCTCTCTCTCACTCCCAATCTCTCTCTCTCTCTCTCACACTCCCAATCTCTCCCTCTCTCTCACTCCCAATCTCTCTCTCTCTCACACTCCCAATCTCTCTCTCTCTCACACTCCCAATCTCTCTCTCTCACACTCCTAATCTCTCTCTCTCTCACACTCCCAATCTCTCTCTCTCACACTCCTAATCTCTCTCTCTCTAACACTCCCAATCTCTCTCTCTCTCACACTCCCAATCTCTCTCTCTCTCACTCCCAATCTCTCTCTCTCTCACACTCCCAATCTCTCTCTCTCTCTCATTCCCAATCTCTCTCTCTCTCACACTCCCAATCTCTCTCTCTCTCACACTCCCAATCTCTCTCTCTCTCTCTCTCACTCCCAATCTCTCTCTCTCTCACACTCCCAATCTCTCTCTCTCTCTCACACTCCCAATCTCTCCCTCTCTCTCACTCCCAATCTCTCTCTCTCTCACACTCCCAATCTCTCTCTCTCTCACACTCCCAATCTCTCTCTCTCACACTCCCAATCTCTCTCTCTCTCACACTCCCAATCTCTCTCTCTCTCACTCCCAATCTCTCTCTCTCTCACACTCCCAATCTCTCTCTCTCTCACTCCCAATCTCTCTCTCTCTCACACTCCCAATCTCTCTCTCTCTCACTCCCAATCTCTCTCTCTCACACACTCCCAATCTCTCTCTCTCTCACACTCCCAATCTCTCTCTCTCTCACACTCCCAATCTCTCTCTCTCACTCCCAATCTCTCTCTCTCTCTCACTCCCAATCTCCCTCTCTCTCACACTCCCAATCTCTCTCTCTCTCACACTCCCAATCTCTCTCTCTCACACTCCCAATCTCTCTCTCTCTCACACTTCCAATCTCTCTCTCTCTCTCACTCCCAATCTCTCCCTCTCTCACACTCCCAATCTCTCTCTCTCACACTCCCAATCTCTCTCTGTCTCACACTCCCAATCTCTCAGTTCAGTTCAGTTCAGTTCAAATGCTTTATTGGCATGAAAGTTTACAGAGAACCATATTGCCAAAGCTTACATTGCAAAAAGGTACAGTTTTCCAACATTCTGTAGGTGTCAATCGATTTGACATTTGTTGGATATATACAATATTACTTTTAAACAATATTAATTTTAAACAGTCTTTCTACTTCATTTGGTACGTTCAATATTAATTTTAAACAGTCTTACTTTTAAACAGTCCTCAGGTTGTGACATGTTGTTACATATTTAGCCCCAAGGTATGGTCTGTCTCCTTCTCCTAGGACTAATCTCAATTTTGACAGATCATCCAATTCCTTGAAATCTGGGGTTGTTTGGCTTAGCTTGTTGAATAATATGTTTCTTGATGTGTTGAATTTTTCGCATTTTAGGAGGAAATGCATTTCTGTTTCAACCTCGCCAGCCAGACATTGATCGCATATTCTATTCTCTCTAGGCTGCCAGGATTTCTTGTATCTGCCTTTTTCAATTTCCAGTTGGTGGTCGCTTAGTCTGTACCTGGTGAGGGTCTGTCTCTGTTTTGTGTCTCTGATGGTCGTGAGGTAGTCTGCCAGTTTATATTCTCTTTTTAGGGCCCGGTAACATTCTAATCTGCTTTGGCTTTCGGTTATTTTGTTCCAATGTTCCAGGTAGGTTTCTTTGCATTTTTTAATGATTTGGTTCACTCGGATTGGTGTTTGGACGGCTGTGTTGGTCTGGGGCTGGTCAGGGTCCGGCTGAGTACTTAGTTTCAGTAGCAGCTGACTCAGGGGACTCTTTTCTGGGTTTAGCTCTTGGGTCTGAAAGGCTTTGAAATGAAGGGTGTCTGGGGAGCTAGATTTGAGGTGATTTAGGAAGTTTAGTGCTCGTTTTTGGATGTTTATTATCAGTGGGTATCTGCCTAGTTCGGCTCTGCATGCATTTGTTGGCGTTTTTCTTTGGGTGCGAAGGATGCTTCGGCAGAATTCTGCATGTAGGGCTTCTATTGTGTGTTTTTCCCATTTAGTGTAGCTTTGGTGATTTAGCGGGCCCCATACTTCACTACCGTACAGTGCAATGGGCAGGATTATGCTGTCAAAAATTTTGAGCCAGATTTTGATTGGGATTTGGATGTTGTAGAATTTTCTTTTTATTGCATATAGGGCTCTTCGGGCTTTTTCTTTTAGTGCATTCACTGCTATGCTGAAGCTCCCTGATGCTGTAATAGTTAGACCAAGGTAGGTGTAGCTCATAGTGTGTCCTATAGTGGTATCACTGAGGGTAAACTGGTATTTGTTTTCCTGACATCTGGGTCTTTTCTGAAAAATCATGATGTTGGTTTTCTTTAGATTTACTGTTAGAGCCCAGTTTTGGCAGTATTTGTCGAGTAGGTCTAGTTGTTGCTGTAATCTCTGTTCTGTGGGAGACAGCAGAACCAGGTCGTCCGCATAGAACAGGGACTTCACTTCTCCATCCAGGAGACGGAGACCTGGTGACTCGCTTTGCTCCAGCATGTCTGCTAATTCATTTGTGTATATGTTGAACAGGGTCGGGCTCAAATTGCAGCCCTGCCGGACGCCTCTTCTCTGGGTGAAGAAATCGGTGCGTTTGTCTCCAATTTTGACCCCGCATTTGTTTTTCAGATACATTGATTTAATAAGGTCATAGACTTTGCCCCCTATTCCACACTGAAGAAGTTTATAATAGAGCCCTTCGTGCCATATAGAGTCAAAGGCTTTCTTGAAGTCGATGAAACAGGCGAATATTTTCCCATTTTTTGTTTGGTGTTTATGTTTTTCAATGAGGGTGTGAAGGGTATAGATATGGTCGGCGGTGCGGTGTTTTGGAAGAAAGCCTATTTGGTTTTTTCTGAGGATATTATGTTTGTTAAGAAAATCAAGTAATCTACTATTTAGAATACTGCAGAATAACTTCCCTCGACAACTGTTGACACAGATGCCGCGGTAGTTATTTGGGTCTGATTTGTTTCCACTTTTATATATGGGGGAGATTAGTCCTTGGCACCAGATATCGGGAAAACAGCCTGAACGTAATATGATGTTGAATAAATTGAGTACCGCACCCTGCATCTCCATATTGCTGAACTTGAGCATTTCATTTTTGATGTTGTCTGGGCCACAGGCTTTCTTTAGGTGGAGAGATTTTGTTTTTGTGGCCAGTTCTTTCCATGTGATTGGGGAGTCTAGAGGGTTTTGGTTGTCTTTAATTGTTGCTTCTAATGTGTGGAGTTTTTCTGTGACCTGATGTTGACTTGGGTTTGTTTCGTTTATTGGGATGTCTTTGTAGAGGTTTTCAAAATGTGTTCTCCAGATGTCGCCATCTTGGATTGGTAATGCTTGCAATTGTGTTGTACTCAGGTTATTCCACATTTCCCAGAATTGTTTTGGGTTGGTGGAGTTTTCAATTTCTTCGAGTATTTTGTGGGTATAGTTTTGTGTTTTGTTCCTAATGGTGTGTTTATATCTTTTGAGGGTTTCATTGTATCTAGTACGTAGGTCCGGATTGTTTGATTGGCGATGCTTTTGGTTTGATATTTTTCTCAGGTCTTTTCTGGCATTTTTGCATTCGTGGTCAAACCATTTCTTATTTTTATTTTGTCTTTTGTGACGCTTCCTCTTCTGTTTCACAAGGTCGGCTTTTACAGCTGCCTCATGGAAGATCATATTTATATCCTCTATGGCCATGTTTACACCATCTCTGGTGATCTCGTATGGGTTTTCTTTAAATTTTGATATTTTACTTGTGAGATCAGGTGACTTTAGTGCTGTGATGAATTTTTCTCCACTGTCTGGGGCCCATCTGTATGTCTGGTTTATTTTATGGAGCTTACTGGGTTCCTTTTTTGTGTCTGTAGTTTGGGCAGAAAGTTTAAGGTACATATTTATTTGGTTATGGTCTGAGAGGGGGGATTGCTGCCTGACAGTGAATGAGTTGATATCGCAGGGGTCCAGGTCAGTGATTGTATAGTCCACCACACTAGACCCAAGAGTTGAGGAGTATGTGAGTCTCCCTAGGGAGTCCCCTCTGAACCTACCGTTAACTATGTACAGGCCTAAGGTTCGGCAGAGTTGCACTACCTCCCTACCGCTTTCATTTATTTCACGATCAAGGTTGTTCCGATTTGCGATGGCTGGTGTGGCATCTAAAGGGGTCTGGCCAAACACATGGTTGTTTCCCTGTGGGTCTATGAAGTCAGGTTCACAACCGGTCCTTGCATTTAGGTCCCCACATATTATCACCTTTCCTTGGGCCTGGAAATGGCTGATTTCCATGTGGAGAGTATCAAATAACTCCTCTTCGAAATATGGCGATTCTATTGGAGGTATGTAGATCGCACATAAGTAAACATCTTTTTTTGCTATTCCTATATTTTTATCTAGTTTTAGCCATACGTGTGATTTTCCCTGTTTTACCGGTGAGATGTGTTTGTCCAGTTCTCCCTTATACCACACCAATATTCCCCCGGAGGTTCTGCCCTTGCGTGTTTTAGTGTTCTTTACTGAGGGCACAATGATTTCATGGTACATTGGAGGACAGTGGGTCGGCACGTCCTTTTGGCACCATGTTTCTGTTAACACAATTATATCAATGTCTTTTATAGCTTTAAGGAATTCAGGGTCTGTACTCTTCATCCCAATCTCTCACTCCCAATCTCTCTCTCTCTCTCACTCCCAATCTCTCTCTCTCTCACACTCCCAATCTCTCTCTCTCTCACACTCCCAATCTCTCTCTCTCACTCCCAATCTCTCTCTCTCTCTCACTCCCAATCTCTCTCTCTCTCACACTCCCAATCTCTCTCTCTCTCACACTCCCAATCTCTCCCTCTCTCTCACTCCCAATCTCTCTCTCTCTCACACTCCCAATCTCTCTCTCTCTCACACTCCCAATCTCTCTCTCTCTCTCACTCCCAATCTCTCTCTCTCTCTCGCTCCCAATCTCTCTCTCTCTCACACTCCCAATCTCTCTCTCTCTTTCACTCCCAATCTCTCTCTCTCTCACACTCCCAATCTCTCTCTCTCACTCCCAATCTCTCTCTCTCTCTCACTCCCAATCTCTCTCTCTCTCACACTCCCAATCTCTCTCTCTCTCACACTCCCAATCTCTCCCTCTCTCTCACTCCCAATATCTCTCTCTCACACTCCCAATCTCTCTCTCTCTCACACTCCCAATCTCTCTCTCTCTCACTCCCAATCTCTCTCTCTCTCACACTCCCAATCTCTCTCTCTCTCTCACTCCCAATCTCTCTCTCTCTCACACTCCCAATCTCTCTCTCTCTCTCTCTCACTCCCAATCTCTCTCTCTCTCACACTCCCAATCTCTCTCTCTCTCTCACACTCCCAATCTCTCCCTCTCTCTCGCTCCCAATCTCTCTCTCTCTCACACTCCCAATCTCTCTCTCTCTCACACTCCCAATCTCTCTCTCTCACACTCCCAATCTCTCTCTCTCTCACACTCCCAATCTCTCTCTCTCTCACTCCCAATCTCTCTCTCTCTCACACTCCCAATCTCTCTCTCTCTCACTCCCAATCTCTCTCTCTCTCACACTCCCAATCTCTCTCTCTCTCACTCCCAATCTCTCTCTCTCACACACTCCCAATCTCTCTCTCTCTCACACTCCCAATCTCTCTCTCTCTCACACTCCCAATCTCTCTCTCTCACTCCCAATCTCTCTCTCTCTCACTCCCAATCTCCCTCTCTCTCACACTCCCAATCTCTCTCTCTCTCACACTCCCAATCTCTCTCTCTCTCACACTCCCAATCTCTCTCTCTCTCACACTTCCAATCTCTCTCTCTCTCTCACTCCCAATCTCTCCCTCTCTCACACTCCCAATCTCTCTCTCTCACACTCCCAATCTCTCTCTGTCTCACACTCCCAATCTCTCAGTTCAGTTCAGTTCAGTTCAAATGCTTTATTGGCATGAAAGTTTACAGAGAACCATATTGCCAAAGCTTACATTGCAAAAAGGTACAGTTTTCCAACATTCTGTAGGTGTCAATCGATTTGACATTTGTTGGATATATACAATATTACTTTTAAACAATATTAATTTTAAACAGTCTTTCTACTTCATTTGGTACGTTCAATATTAATTTTAAACAGTCTTACTTTTAAACAGTCCTCAGGTTGTGACATGTTGTTACATATTTAGCCCCAAGGTATGGTCTGTCTCCTTCTCCTAGGACTAATCTCAATTTTGACAGATCATCCAATTCCTTGAAATCTGGGGTTGTTTGGCTTAGCTTGTTGAATAATATGTTTCTTGATGTGTTGAATTTTTCGCATTTTAGGAGGAAATGCATTTCTGTTTCAACCTCGCCAGCCAGACATTGATCGCATATTCTATTCTCTCTAGGCTGCCAGGATTTCTTGTATCTGCCTTTTTCAATTTCCAGTTGGTGGTCGCTTAGTCTGTACCTGGTGAGGGTCTGTCTCTGTTTTGTGTCTCTGATGGTCGTGAGGTAGTCTGCCAGTTTATATTCTCTTTTTAGGGCCCGGTAACATTCTAATCTGCTTTGGCTTTCGGTTATTTTGTTCCAATGTTCCAGGTAGGTTTCTTTGCATTTTTTAATGATTTGGTTCACTCGGATTGGTGTTTGGACGGCTGTGTTGGTCTGGGGCTGGTCAGGGTCTGGCTGAGTACTTAGTTTCAGTAGCAGCTGACTCAGGGGACTCTTTTCTGGGTTTAGCTCTTGGGTCTGAAAGGCTTTGAAATGAAGGGTGTCTGGGGAGCTAGATTTGAGGTGATTTAGGAAGTTTAGTGCTCGTTTTTGGATGTTTATTATCAGTGGGTATCTGCCTAGTTCGGCTCTGCATGCATTTGTTGGCGTTTTTCTTTGGGTGCGAAGGATGCTTCGGCAGAATTCTGCATGTAGGGCTTCTATTGTGTGTTTTTCCCATTTAGTGTAGCTTTGGTGATTTAGCGGGCCCCATACTTCACTACCGTACAGTGCAATGGGCAGGATTATGCTGTCAAAAATTTTGAGCCAGATTTTGATTGGGATTTGGATGTTGTAGAATTTTCTTTTTATTGCATATAGGGCTCTTCGGGCTTTTTCTTTTAGTGCATTCACTGCTATGCTGAAGCTCCCTGATGCTGTAATAGTTAGACCAAGGTAGGTGTAGCTCATAGTGTGTCCTATAGTGGTATCACTGAGGGTAAACTGGTATTTGTTTTCCTGACATCTGGGTCTTTTCTGAAAAATCATGATGTTGGTTTTCTTTAGATTTACTGTTAGAGCCCAGTTTTGGCAGTATTTGTCGAGTAGGTCTAGTTGTTGCTGTAATCTCTGTTCTGTGGGAGACAGCAGAACCAGGTCGTCCGCATAGAACAGGGACTTCACTTCTCCATCCAGGAGACGGAGACCTGGTGACTCGCTTTGCTCCAGCATGTCTGCTAATTCATTTATGTATATGTTGAACAGGGTCGGGCTCAAATTGCAGCCCTGCCGGACGCCTCTTCTCTGGGTGAAGAAATCGGTGCGTTTGTCTCCAATTTTGACCCCGCATTTGTTTTTCAGATACATTGATTTAATAAGGTCATAGACTTTGCCTCCTATTCCACACTGAAGAAGTTTATAATAGAGCCCTTCGTGCCATATAGAGTCAAAGGCTTTCTTGAAGTCGATGAAACAGGCGAATATTTTCCCATTTTTTGTTTGGTGTTTATGTTTTTCAATGAGGGTGTGAAGGGTATAGATATGGTCGGCGGTGCGGTGTTTTGGAAGAAAGCCTATTTGTTTTTTTCTGAGGATATTATGTTTGTTAAGAAAATCAAGTAATCTACTATTTAGAATACTGCAGAATAACTTCCCTAGACAACTGTTGACACAGATGCCGCGGTAGTTATTTGGGTCTGATTTGTTTCCACTTTTATATATGGGGGAGATTAGTCCTTGGCACCAGATATCGGGAAAACAGCCCGAGCGTAATATGATGTTGAATAGTTTGAGTATCGCACCCTGCATCTCCATATTGCTGAACTTTAGCATTTCATTTTTGATGTTGTCTGGGCCACAGGCTTTCTTTAGGTGGAGAGATTTTGTTTTTGTGGCCAGTTCTTTCCATGTGATTGGGGAGTCTAGAGGGTTTTGGTTGTCTTTAATTGTTGCTTCTAATGTGTGGAGTTTTTCTGTGACCTGATGTTGACTTGGGTTTGTTTTGTTTTTTGGGATGTCTTTGTAGAGGTTTTCAAAATGTGTTCTCCAGATGTCGCCATCTTGGATTGGTAATGCTTGCAATTGTGTTGTACTCAGGTTATTCCACATTTCCCAGAATTGTTTTGGATTGGTGGAGTTTTCAATTTCTTCGAGTATTTTGTGGGTATAGTTTTGTGTTTTGTTCCTAATGGTGTGTTTATATCTTTTGAGGGTTTCATTGTATCTAGTACGTAGGTCCGGATTGTTTGGTTGCCGATGCTTTTGGTTTGATATTTTTCTCAGGTCTTTTCTGGCATTTTTGCATTCGTGGTCAAACCATTTCATATTTTTATTTTGTCTTTTGTGATGCTTCCTCTTCTGTTTCACGAGGTCGGCTTTTACAGCTGCCTCATGGAAGATCATATTTATATCCTCTATGGCCGTGTTTACACCATCTCTGGTGATCTCATATAGATTTTCTTTAAATTTTGAAATTTTACTTGTGAGATCAGGTGAATTTAGTGCTGTGATGAATTTTTCTCCACTGTCTGGGGCCCATCTGTATGTCTGGTTTATTTTATGGAGCTTACTGGGTTCCTTTTTTGTGTCTGTAGTTTGGGCAGAAAGTTTAAGGTACATATTTATTTGGTTATGGTCTGAGAGGGGGGATTGCTGCCTGACAGTGAATGAGTTGATATCGCAGGGGTCCAGGTCAGTGATTGTATAGTCCACCACACTAGACCCAAGAGTTGAGGAGTATGTGAGTCTCCCTAGGGAGTCCCCTCTTAACCTACCGTTAACTATGTACAGGCCTAAGGTTCGGCAGAGTTGCACTACCTCCCTACCGCTTTCATTTATTTCACGATCAAGGTTGTTCCGATTTGCGATGGCTGGTGTGGCATCTAAAGGGGTCTGGCCAAACACATGGTTGTTTCCCTGTGGGTCTATGAAGTCAGGTTCACAACCGGTCCTTGCATTTAGGTCCCCACATATTATCACCTTTCCTTGGGCCTGGAAATGGCTGATTTCCATGTGGAGAGTATCAAATAACTCCTCTTCGAAATATGGCGATTCTATTGGAGGTATGTAGATCGCACATAAGTAAACATCTTTTTTTGCTATTCCTATATTTTTATCTAGTTTTAGCCATACGTGTGATTTTCCCTGTTTTACCGGTGAGATGTGTTTGTCCAGTTCTCCCTTATACCACACCAATATTCCCCCGGAGGTTCTGCCCTTGCGTGTTTTAGTGTTCTTTACTGAGGGCACAATGATTTCATGGTACATTGGAGGACAGTGGGTCGGCACGTCCTTTTGGCACCATGTTTCTGTTAACACAATTATATCAATGTCTTTTATAGCTTTAAGAAATTCAGGGTCTGTACTCTTCATCCCAATCTCTCACTCCCAATCTCTCTCTCTCTCTCACTCCCAATCTCTCTCTCTCTCACACTCCCAATCTCTCTCTCTCTCACACTCCCAATCTCTCTCTCTCACTCCCAATCTCTCTCTCTCTCTCACTCCCAATCTCTCTCTCTCTCACACTCCCAATCTCTCTCTCTCTCACACTCCCAATCTCTCCCTCTCTCTCACTCCCAATCTCTCTCTCTCTCACACTCCCAATCTCTCTCTCTCTCACACTCCCAATCTCTCTCTCTCTCTCACTCCCAATCTCTCTCTCTCTCTCACTCCCAATCTCTCTCTCTCTCACACTCCCAATCTCTCTCTCTCTTTCACTCTCAATCTCTCTCTCTCTCACACTCCCAATCTCTCTCTCTCACTCCCAATCTCTCTCTCTCTCTCACTCCCAATCTCTCTCTCTCTCACACTCCCAATCTCTCTCTCTCTCACACTCCCAATCTCTCCCTCTCTCTCACTCCCAATCTCTCTCTCTCACACTCCCAATCTCTCTCTCTCTCACACTCCCAATCTCTCTCTCTCTCACTCCCAATCTCTCTCTCTCTCACACTCCCAATCTCTCTCTCTCTCTCACTCCCAATCTCTCTCTCTCTCACACTCCCAATCTCTCTCTCTCTCTCACTCCCAATCTCTCTCTCTCACACTACCAATCTCTCTCTCACACACTCCCAATCTCTCTCTCTCTCACTCCCAATCTCTCTCTCTCTCACACTCCCAATCTCTCTCTCTCACACTCCCAATCTCTCTCTCTCTCTCACTCCCAATCTCTCTCTCTCACACTCCCAATCTCTCTCTCTCTCACTCCCAATCTCTCTCTCTCACACTCCTAATCTCTCTCTCTCTCACACTCCCAATCTCTCTCTCTGACACTCCCAATCTCTCTCTCTCTCACTCCCAATCTCTCTCTCTCTCTCACTCCCAATCGCTCTCTCTCTCACACTCCCAATCTCTCTCTCTCTCTCTCACACTCCCAATCTCTCTCTCTCTCTCACATTCCCAATCTCTCTCTCTCTCTCTCACATTCCCAATCTCTCTCTCTCTCTCACACTCCCAATCTCTCTCTCGCTCACACTCCCAATCTCTCTCTCTCACACTCCCAATCTCTCTCTCTCTCACTCCCAATTTCTCTCTCACACACTCCCAATCTCTCTCTCTCTCACACTCCCAATCTCTCTCTCTCACAGTCCCAATCTCTCTCTTTCTCACACTCCCAGTCTCTCTCTCTCTCACACTCCCAGTCTCTCTCTCACACTCCCAGTCTCTCTCTCACACACTCCCAATCTCTCTCTCTCTCACACTCCCAATCTCTCTCTCTCACGCTCCCAATCTCTCTCTGTCTCACACTCCCAGTCTCTCTCTCTCTCACACTCCCAGTCTCTCTCTCACACTCCCAGTCTCCCTCTCTCACACTCCCAGTCTCTCTCTCTCTCACACTCCCAATCTCTCTCTCACACACTCCCAATCTCTCTCTCTCTCACACTCCCAATCTCTCTCTCTCTCACATTCCCAATCTCTCTCTCTCTCTCACACTCCCAATCTCTCTCTCTCTCACACTTCCAATCTCTCTCTCACACTCCCAATCTCTCTCTCACACACTCCCAATCTCTCTCTCTCTCACTCCCAATCTCTCTCTCTCTCTCTCACTCCCAATCTCTCTCTCTCTCACACTCCCATTCTCTCTCTCTCTCTCACTCCCACTCTCTCTCTCTCACACTCCCAATCTCTTTCTCTCTCACACTCCCAATCTCTCTCTCTCTCTCACTCCCAATCTCTCTCTCTCTCACACTCCCAATCTCTCTCTCTCTCTCACTCCCACTCTCTCTCTCTCACACTCCCAATCTCTTTCTCTCTCACACTCCCAATCTCTCTCTCTCTCACTCCCAATCTCTCTCTCTCACACTCCCAATCTCTCTCTCTCTCACACTCCCAGTCTCTCTCTCTCACACTCCCAATCTCTCTCTCTCTCACACTCCCAGTCTCTCTCTCTCTCACACTCCCAATCTCTCTCTCTCACACTCCCAACCTCTCTCTCTCACTCCCAATCTCTCTCTCTCACACTCCCAATCTCTCTCTCTCACTCCCAAATTCTCTCTCTCTCACACTCCCAATCTCTCTCTCTCACACTCCCAATCTCTCTCTCTCACACACTCCCAATCTCTCTCTCTCTCTCACACCCCCAGTCTCTCTCTCTCACACTCCCAGTCTCTCTCTCTCACACTTCCAATCTCTCTCTCTCTCACACTCCCAATCTCTCTCTCTCTCTCACTCCCGATCTCTCTCTCTCTCACACTCCCAATCTCTCTCTCTCTCTCACATTCCCAATCTCTCTCTCTCTCTCTCACATTCCCAATCTCTCTCTCTCTCTCACACTCCCAATCAGTTCAGTTCAGTTCAGTTCAAATGCTTTATTGGCATGAAAGTTTACAGAGAACCATATTGCCAAAGCTTACATAGCAAAAAGGTACAGTTTTCCAACATTCTGTAGGTGTCAATCGATTTGACATTTGTTGGGTACATACAATATTACTTTTAAACAATATTAACTCTCCCCCCAGTCTCTCTCTCCCCCCAGTCTCTCTCTCTCTCCCCCCAATCTCTCTCTCGCTCACACTCCCAATCTCTCTCTCTCACACTCCCAATCTCTCTCTCTCTCACTCCCAATTTCTCTCTCTCTCACTCCCAATCTCTCTCTCTCTCTCACTCCCAATCTCTCTCTCTCTCACACTCCCAATCTCTCTCTCTCTCACACTCCCAATCTCTCCCTCTCTCTCACTCCCAATCTCTCTCTCTCTCACACTCCCAATCTCTCTCTCTCTCACACTCCCAATCTCTCTCTCTCTCTCACTCCCAATCTCTCTCTCTCTCTCACTCCCAATCTCTCTCTCTCTCACACTCCCAATCTCTCTCTCTCTTTCACTCTCAATCTCTCTCTCTCTCACACTCCCAATCTCTCTCTCTCACTCCCAATCTCTCTCTCTCTCTCACTCCCAATCTCTCTCTCTCTCACACTCCCAATCTCTCTCTCTCTCACACTCCCAATCTCTCCCTCTCTCTCACTCCCAATCTCTCTCTCTCACACTCCCAATCTCTCTCTCTCTCACACTCCCAATCTCTCTCTCTCTCACTCCCAATCTCTCTCTCTCTCACACTCCCAATCTCTCTCTCTCTCTCACTCCCAATCTCTCTCTCTCTCACACTCCCAATCTCTCTCTCTCTCTCACTCCCAATCTCTCTCTCTCACACTACCAATCTCTCTCTCACACACTCCCAATCTCTCTCTCTCTCACTCCCAATCTCTCTCTCTCTCACACTCCCAATCTCTCTCTCTCACACTCCCAATCTCTCTCTCTCTCTCACTCCCAATCTCTCTCTCTCACACTCCCAATCTCTCTCTCTCTCACTCCCAATCTCTCTCTCTCACACTCCTAATCTCTCTCTCTCTCACACTCCCAATCTCTCTCTCTGACACTCCCAATCTCTCTCTCTCTCACTCCCAATCTCTCTCTCTCTCTCACTCACAATCGCTCTCTCTCTCACACTCCCAATCTCTCTCTCTCTCTCTCACACTCCCAATCTCTCTCTCTCTCTCACATTCCCAATCTCTCTCTCTCTCTCTCACATTCCCAATCTCTCTCTCTCTCTCACACTCCCAATCTCTCTCTCGCTCACACTCCCAATCTCTCTCTCACACTCCCAATCTCTCTCTCTCTCACTCCCAATTTCTCTCTCACACACTCCCAATCTCTCTCTCTCTCACACTCCCAATCTCTCTCTCTCACAGTCCCAATCTCTCTCTTTCTCACACTCCCAGTCTCTCTCTCTCTCACACTCCCAGTCTCTCTCTCACACTCCCAGTCTCTCTCTCACACACTCCCAATCTCTCTCTCTCTCACACTCCCAATCTCTCTCTCTCACGCTCCCAATCTCTCTCTGTCTCACACTCCCAGTCTCTCTCTCTCTCACACTCCCAGTCTCTCTCTCACACTCCCAGTCTCCCTCTCTCACACTCCCAGTCTCTCTCTCTCTCACACTCCCAATCTCTCTCTCACACACTCCCAATCTCTCTCTCTCTCACACTCCCAATCTCTCTCTCTCTCACATTCCCAATCTCTCTCTCTCTCTCACACTCCCAATCTCTCTCTCTCTCACACTTCCAATCTCTCTCTCACACTCCCAATCTCTCTCTCACACACTCCCAATCTCTCTCTCTCTCACTCCCAATCTCTCTCTCTCTCTCTCACTCCCAATCTCTCTCTCTCTCACACTCCCATTCTCTCTCTCTCTCTCACTCCCACTCTCTCTCTCTCACACTCCCAATCTCTTTCTCTCTCACACTCCCAATCTCTCTCTCTCTCTCACTCCCAATCTCTCTCTCTCTCACACTCCCAATCTCTCTCTCTCTCTCACTCCCACTCTCTCTCTCTCACACTCCCAATCTCTTTCTCTCTCACACTCCCAATCTCTCTCTCTCTCACTCCCAATCTCTCTCTCTCACACTCCCCATCTCTCTCTCTCTCACACTCCCAGTCTCTCTCTCTCACACTCCCAATCTCTCTCTCTCTCACACTCCCAGTCTCTCTCTCTCTCACACTCCCAATCTCTCTCTCTCACACTCCCAACCTCTCTCTCTCACTCCCAATCTCTCTCTCTCACACTCCCAATCTCTCTCTCTCACTCCCAAATTCTCTCTCTCTCACACTCCCAATCTCTCTCTCTCACACTCCCAATCTCTCTCTCTCACACACTCCCAATCTCTCTCTCTCTCTCACACCCCCAGTCTCTCTCTCTCACACTCCCAGTCTCTCTCTCTCACACTTCCAATCTCTCTCTCTCTCACACTCCCAATCTCTCTCTCTCTCTCACTCCCGATCTCTCTCTCTCTCACACTCCCAATCTCTCTCTCTCTCTCACATTCCCAATCTCTCTCTCTCTCTCTCACATTCCCAATCTCTCTCTCTCTCTCACACTCCCAATCAGTTCAGTTCAGTTCAGTTCAAATGCTTTATTGGCATGAAAGTTTACAGAGAACCATATTGCCAAAGCTTACATAGCAAAAAGGTACAGTTTTCCAACATTCTGTAGGTGTCAATCGATTTGACATTTGTTGGGTACATACAATATTACTTTTAAACAATATTAACTCTCCCCCCAGTCTCTCTCTCCCCCCAGTCTCTCTCTCTCTCCCCCCAATCTCTCTCTCGCTCACACTCCCAATCTCTCTCTCTCACACTCCCAATCTCTCTCTCTCTCACTCCCAATTTCTCTCTCACACACTCCCAATCTCTCTCTCTCTCACACTCCCAATCTCTCTCTCTCACAGTCCCAATCTCTCTCTTTCTCACACTCCCAGTCTCTCTCTCTCTCACACTCCCAGTCTCTCTCTCACACTCCCAGTCTCTCTCTCACACACTCCCAATCTCTCTCTCTCTCACACTCCCAATCTCTCTCTCTCACGCTCCCAATCTCTCTCTGTCTCACACTCCCAGTCTCTCTCTCTCTCACACTCCCAGTCTCTCTCTCACACTCCCAGTCTCCCTCTCTCACACTCCCAGTCTCTCTCTCTCTCACACTCCCAATCTCTCTCTCACACACTCCCAATCTCTCTCTCTCTCACACTCCCAATCTCTCTCTCTCTCACATTCCCAATCTCTCTCTCTCTCACACTCCCAATCTCTCTCTCTCTCACACTTCCAATCTCTCTCTCACACTCCCAATCTCTCTCTCACACTCTCCCAATCTCTCTCTCTCTCACTCCCAATCTCTCTCTCTCTCTCTCACTCCCAATCTCTCTCTCTCTCACACTCCCATTCTCTCTCTCTCTCTCACTCCCACTCGCTCTCTCTCACACTCCCAATCTCTTTCTCTCTCACACTCCCAATCTCTCTCTCTCTCTCACTCCCAATCTCTCTCTCTCTCACACTCCCAATCTCTCTCTCTCTCTCACTCCCACTCTCTCTCTCTCACACTCCCAATCTCTTTCTCTCTCACACTCCCAATCTCTCTCTCCCTCTCACTCCCGATCTCTCTCTCTCTCACACTCCCAATCTCTCTCTCTCTCACACTCCCAATCTCTCTCTCTCTCACACTCCCAATCTCTCTCTCTCTCTCACACTCCCAATCTCTCTCTCTCTCACACTCCCAATCTCTCTCTCACACTCCCAATCTCTTTCTCTCTCACACTCCCAATCTCTCTCTCACACTCCCAGTCTCTCTTTCTCACACACTCCCAGTCTCTCTCTCTCTCTCTCACATTCCCAATCTCTCTCTCTCTCACACTCCTAATCTCTCTCTCTCTCACACTCCCAATCTCTCTCTCTCACACTCCCAATCTCTCTCTCTCTCACACTCCCAATCTCTCTCTCTCTCACTCCCAATCTCTCTCTCTCTCACACTCCCAATCTCTCTCTCTCTCACACTCCCAATCTCTCTCTCTCTCACTCCCAATCTCTCTCTCTCTCACACTCCCAATCTCTCTCTCTCTCACTCCCAATCTCTCTCTCTCGCACACTCCCAATCTGTCTCTCTCTCACACTCCCAATCTCTCTCTCTTTCACACTCCCAATCTCTCTCTCTCACTCCCAATCTCTCTCTCTCTCTCACTCCCAATCTCCCTCTCTCTCACACTCCCAATCTCTCTCTCTCTCACACTCCCAATCTCTCTCTCTCTCACACTCCCAATCTCTCTCTCTCTCACACTTCCATCCCAGTTTTCTCTCTCTCACACTCCCAATCTCTCTCCCTCACACTCCCAATCACTCTCTCTCTCTCACACTCCCAATCTCTCTCTCTCTCTCACTCCCAATCTCTCTCTCTGACACTCCGAATCTCTCTCTCTCTCACACTCCCAATTTCTCTCTCTGACAGCCCCAGTCTCTCTCTCTCACACTCCCAATCTCTCTCTCTCTCTCTCACTCCCCAATCTCTCTCTCTCTCACACTCCCAATCTCACTCTCGCACACTCCCAATCTCTCTCTCTCACACTCCCAATCTCTCTCTCTCTCACACTCCCAATCTCTCTCTCTCTCACACTCCCAATCTCTCTCTCTCTCACACTCCCAATCTCTCTCTCTCTCTCACTCCCACTCAGTTCAGTTCAGTTCAGTTCAAATGCTTTATTGGCATGAAAGTTTACAGAGAACCATATTGCCAAAGCTTACATAGCAAAAAGGTACAGTTTTCCAACATTCTGTAGGTGTCAATCGATTTGACATTTGTTGGGTATATACAATATTACTTTTAAACAATATTAATTTTAAACAGTCTTTCTACTTCATTTGGTACGTTCAATATTAATTTTAAACAGTCTTACTTTTAAACAGTCCTCAGGTTGTGACATGTTGTTACATATTTAGCCCCAAGGTATGGTCTGTCTCCTTCTCCTAGGACTAATCTCAATTTTGACAGATCATCCAATTCCTTGAAATCTGGGGTTGTTTGGCTTAGCTTGTTGAATAATATGTTTCTTGATGTGTTGAATTTTTCGCATTTTAGGAGGAAATGCATTTCTGTTTCAACCTCGCCAGCCAGACATTGATCGCATATTCTATTCTCTCTAGGCTGCCAGGATTTCTTGTATCTGCCTTTTTCAATTTCCAGTTGGTGGTCGCTTAGTCTGTACCTGGTGAGGGTCTGTCTCTGTTTTGTGTCTCTGATGGTCGTGAGGTAGTCTGCCAGTTTATATTCTCTTTTTAGGGCCCGGTAACATTCTAATCTGCTTTGGCTTTCGGTTATTTTGTTCCAATGTTCCAGGTAGGTTTCTTTGCATTTTTTAATGATTTGGTTCACTCGGATTGGTGTTTGGACGGCTGTGTTGGTCTGGGGCTGGTCAGGGTCCGGCTGAGTACTTAGTTTCAGTAGCAGCTGACTCAGGGGACTCTTTCTGGGTTTAGCTCTTGGGTCTGAAAGGCTTTGAAATGAAGGGTGTCTGGGGAGCTAGATTTGAGGTGATTTAGGAAGTTTAGTGCTCGTTTTTGGATGTTTATTATCAGTGGGTATCTGCCTAGTTCGGTTCTGCATGCATTTGTTGGCGTTTTTCTTTGGGTGCGAAGGATGCTTCGGCAGAATTCTGCATGTAGGGCTTCTATTGTGTGTTTTTCCCATTTAGTGTAGCTTTGGTGATTTAGCGGGCCCCATACTTCACTACCGTACAGTGCAATGGGCAGGATTATGCTGTCAAAAATTTTGAGCCAGATTTTGATTGGATTTGGATGTTGTAGAATTTTCTTTTTATTGCATATAGGGCTCTTCGGCTTTTTCTTTTAGTGCATTCACTGCTATGCTGAAGCTCCCTGATGCTGTAATAGTTAGACCAAGGTAGGTGTAGCTCATAGTGTGTCCTATAGTGGTATCACTGAGGGTAAACTGGTATTTGTTTTCCTGACATCTGGGTCTTTTCTGAAAAATCATGATGTTGGTTTTCTTTAGATTTACTGTTAGAGCCCAATTTTGGCAGTATTTGTCGAGTAGGTCTAGTTGTTGCTGTAATCCCTGTTCTGTGGGCAGACAGCAGAACCAGGTCGTCCGCATAGAACAGGGACTTCACTTCTCCATCTAGGAGACGGAGACCTGGTGACTCGCTTTGCTCCAGCATGTCTGCTAATTCATTTATGTATATGTTGAACAGGGTCGGGCTCAATTGCAGCCCTGCCGGACGCCTCTTCTCTGGGTGAAGAAATCGGTGCGTTTGTCTCCAATTTTGACCCCGCATTTGTTTTTCAGATACATTGATTTAATAAGGTCATAGACTTTGCCCCCTATTCCACACTGAAGAAGTTTATAATAGAGCCCTTCGTGCCATATAGAGTCAAAGGCTTTCTTGAAGTCGATGAAACAGGCGAATATTTTCCATTTTTTGTTTGGTGTTTATGTTTTTCGATGAGGGTGTGAAGGGTATAGATATGGTCGGCGGTGCGGTGTTTTGGAAGAAAGCCTATTTGGTTTTTTCTGAGGATATTATGTTTGTTAAGAAAATCAAGTAATCTACTATTTAGAATACTGCAGAATAACTTCCCTAGACAACTGTTGACACAGATGCCGCGGGTAGTTATTTGGGTCTGATTTGTTTCCACTTTTATATATGGGGGAGATTAGTCCTTGGCACCAGATATCGGGAAAACAGCCTGAGCGTAATATGATGTTGAATAGTTTGAGTATCGCACCCTGCATCTCCATATTACTGAACTTTAGCATTTCATTTTTGATGTTGTCTGGGCCACAGGCTTTCTTTAGGTGGAGAGATTTTGTTTTTGTGGCCAGTTCTTTCCATGTGATTGGGGAGTCTAGAGGGTTTTGGTTGTCTTTAATTGTTGCTTCTAATGTGTGGAGTTTTTCTGTGACCTGATGTTGACTTGGGTTTGTTTTGTTTTTTGGGATGTCTTTGTAGAGGTTTTCAAAATGTGTTCTCCAGATGTCGCCATCTTGGATTGGTAATGCTTGCAATTGTGTTGTACTCAGGTTATTCCACATTTCCCAGAATTGTTTTGGATTGGTGGAGTTTTCAATTTCTTCGAGTATTTTGTGGGTATAGTTTTGTGTTTTGTTCCTAATGGTGTGTTTATATCTTTTGAGGGTTTCATTGTATCTAGTACGTAGGTCCGGATTGTTTGGTTGCCGATGCTTTTGGTTTGATATTTTTCTCAGGTCTTTTCTGGCATTTTTGCATTCGTGGTCAAACCATTTCATATTTTTATTTTGTCTTTTTTGATGCTTCCTCTTCTGTTTCACGAGGTCGGCTTTTACAGCTGCCTCATGGAAGATCATGTTTATATCCTCTATGGCCGTGTTTACACCATCTCTGGTGATCTCATATAGATTTTCTTTAAATTTTGAAATTTTACTTGTGAGATCAGGTGAATTTAGTGCTGTGATGAATTTATCTCCACTGTCTGGGGCCCATCTGTATGTCTGGTTTATTTTATGTAGCTTACTGTGTTCCTTTTTTGTGTCTGTAGTTTGGGCAGAAAGTTTAAGGTACACATTTATTTGGTTATGGTCTGAGAGGGGGGATTGCTGCCTGACAGTGAATGCGTTGATATCGCAGGGGTCCAGGTCAGTGATTGTATAGTCCACCACACTAGACCCAAGAGTTGAGGAGTATGTGAGTCTCCCTAGGGAGTCCCCTCTGAACCTACCATTAACTATGTACAGGCCTAAGGCTCGGCAGAGTTGCACTACCTCCCTACCGCTTTTATTTATTTCACGATCAAGGTTGTTCCGATTTGCGATGGCTGGTGTGACATCTAAAGGGGTCTGGCCAAACACATGGTTGTTTCCCTGTGGGTCTATGAAGTCAGGTTCACAACCGGTCCTTGCATTTAGGTCCCCACATATTATCACCTTTCCTTGGGCCTGGAAATGGCTGATTTCTATGTGGAGAGTATCAAATAACTCCTCTTCGAAATATGGCGAATCTATTGGAGGTATGTAGATCGCACATAAGTAAACATCTTTTTTTGCTATTCCTATATTTTTATCTAGTTTTAGCCATACGTGTGATTTCCCCTGTTTTACCGGTGAGATGTGTTTGTCCAGTTCTCCCTTATACCACACCAATATTCCCCCGGAGGTTCTGCCCTTGCGTGTTTTAGTGTTCTTTACTGAGGGCACAATGATTTCATGGTACATTGGAGGACAGTGGGTCGGCATGTCCTTTTGGCACCATGTTTCTGTTAACACAATTATATCAATGTCTTTTATAGCTTTTAGGAATTCAGGGTCTGTACTCTTCATCCCAAAAGTTGAGGAGCGGAGGCCCTGGATATTCCAGCAGCTTATGTGGAAAGAACGCATTTATATAGTTCAATAAAACGAAATAAAATGGACCTATTTTGTGGGATGAGTGTGGAAACACTATTTTCTATAATGCTAAGTGATGATTTAGTATAAATTTCATGAGGCATGCACATATATCTATCTAATAATAGTAATAATACTGATAAGATAACAATAATGATAATGATAAATAACAATATTAATAATTTCTCCGGCTTTCTATCAGGCTGTTCAGCATCGTCATGATCTTTCTCAGTTCTTGGTCTACAGTCTGTGGTCTAGAGGGGGGTCTTGGGTCAGGTATAAAAGCACGGTTCTGTTGTCGGTTTTGTAAAGGGGGGTGGGGGACATTGGTGGTCCTGTTTGGGCTCCCAATGGTAGGGGGGGTGGGAGGGCTGCGTCTTTTGGCAGTGTTTATGAGGTTTCTTGCGAAGACCCACATCCGCTGTTTGAGTAGATGTATTTCGTCATAGAGGTCCCTTGTGTTGATGTTTGGATGATGGGCCAGGGAGACGTTGGGGAGGACAGAACATCTCGTGTCGATCTCCCTGTTGGTGTTGTGGATTATATAGGCTGGGGTGTCCTTTCTGGGCAGTAGTGTGGAGATCACGATCCGCGCCTCGGGGAATTCCCTGCTGGCCTTTTCTGCCATCCTGCTCACCGCCCAAGCCGTGTTTTCCTGTAGGGTGCGTAGGTCGTTCGTGCCTGTGTGGATCACAATCCATTTGGGGCTTCCAAGGGATTCTTTGTTCAGGATCTTCATTGCTTGGCCTGTGTTGCTGCACCATTTTTTCAGGACTTGATGGTCTGGGAACAGCCTCTGAGGGTCCAGAAACTTTCCGTTGGAGTCGGTCAGCAGGACCGCCTGAGGGGCTGGTTTTTCAGACTGGGTAACAGTAGTCTGGGTAGGACTCGCCTGGTGGCTGGTTGTTGGCTGGGTTTCTGGGATATGTTGTGTGGCAGGAGCGGGGTTTGGGGCTTTCGGTGTGTCCTCGTTTAGGGGGGTATCTGTCGGTTTTTGTGTTCCTGTGTGTGAGGACTGGGTATCAGTAGTCTGGGCATGACTCGACTGAGGGCTGGTTGGAGCAGGGTTTGTGGCTTTCGGTGTGTCTTCGTGTGGGGTGGCATCCGGCGGGTTCTGTGTCCTTGTGTGTGTTGTTTTTGTGTCCTCAGGTTTTTGGACCTTAAGAGGTTTGTGTTGCCTGCTGAGCCTTTCTACGGTCTCCTTCATTTTGTTTAGTTGAGTACGGAGTTCTTTGGTCTCATTTCTTTGCTCCTCTATGGTCTTTCTCAGCTTGTGGATGGTGGACTCGTGTTCCGTTTTTAGCTGTTTGAGTTCCTCCTTCAGATTCTTGGCCAGTGTTTCTCTGTATTCGTTGAAATCAAGTTCTAGTTTGGCCAGATTCTCTTTCATCATTTTGTTTTCGTTGAGAGGTGTGGGGGGGGGTGGAGATGTACAGGGAGGTGTTTTCCTCTGCTGGTCTCTCTTCTTCTTCCTCCACTTGGCTCTCCTCATCCTCTGTTCGATTCTCTTTTGCTTCCTGTCCATTGGTCCTCTTTGTGTCTGTCTTAGTTTTCAACTGGGGGAATTCCTTTTCGAAGGTGTCCAGATTTTCCACATTCCCCTGTATCATGATCTTTCTATTTTTGTTGTAGTAGCTTATGGTTAGCAGGGGGTCATCTTTATCTAGGTTTCCATCTTTACATATTTTCAGTCTGCCTCCACTGCCAATACCTTCACTGGAGACGTATGTGTAGTGTTTTTGTAAAGTCTCCTTCCAGGAGGTGACGTATTCGGTGTAGAATATGAGGTTGTTCTTCAGCTTAGTCCCTTTGTGTGTGGTATAGTCCACGTAGAGGATTTCTGGGTTATTTTTTAGTGTTGTGTACTTGTATTTTTCCTTTGCTTTATTTTTTGTGCATTGCTCAGGATATATCATTTCCCTGCTCATTGTAGTCGTTTGTTTTTTGTCTCAGATAGATAACTTTTTTTTTTTCTCTCTTTTTTGTGTCTTGTTCCACCTTAGCCCACTTTTAGGTCCAAATTTGGGAGTTTTTCAGGGGTTCATCTTTGATATAGCTGCTCTTAAAGGTTTATCTTTCTCTTTTTCTCACAGGCTCTTGGTTCGGGTAGTTTATCGTTTCTCTCGGGTTTCTGTTCCTTTTCCTCGCGGGTTTGTTTTTTTTCAGGTTTTTTTTTTTTTTCCAGCTAAATTTAAATAAAATTAAACTTTTTCCGAACTAACTTTAACTAAAATGAAACTTAGGTAGAGTTAGGTAAAACTTATTTCTCCGGCTTTTTCTCTCCAGCTGGTGTTTCCTCTCCTCTCTCTCTCTCTAGGTGCAGTTACCTCTCTTTGCTCCTTTTCTCCTTTCAGCCGTTTCCCTTCGTTCAAATTTCGCGCTCTCAGCTCCCAACGCTCTCTCCGGGCTTCTGCCCTGGCCCCAGCCCCTCGGCTCGGCTGTGCTGTCCCGGCCCGGTGTTTGTCCGAGTTTCTCCGACCCCGGAGTTTCTCGGGTTTCAGGCCCCGGGCTTGCTCGCTCTCCAGGCCCGACCCGATCCGGCACCCCTACCTCTCCACTCGCCTCTTTGACTGGCTCGGGCCGCTCCTCCCGGTCTGGGTCGACTCCTGTTGCTGCTCGCTCTCCTTCTCTCCGGTGCCTCGCTCGGCCCGGTTCCTCGGGCCTTTCTCCGGCTTCAGGCTCCGTGCTCCGGTTGCTGCTCGGGCTCTGCTCTCTCTCTCTCCCTGTTTTGGAGTTCTCTCTCTCTGTTCCCGGGTTTTCCTGCGCTGTTCTGGCTCCGATCCGCTCCGATCCCACGGCCACGGTCTCTCTCTCTCTCACACTCCCAATCTCTCTCTCACTCTCACACTCCCAATCTCTCTCTCTCTCACTCCCAATCTCTCTCTCACACTCCCATTATCTCTCTCTCTCACACTCCCAACACGCTTATCAATTACTTCATAAAAGGTGATGAGTCGAAGAAGAGATGACGAGTCGAAAGAAGAGATGAATAAGGCTTTTATTAGCTAAGAAGAGACCATGCTTCTTCGTGAGTGACTGAACAAGTCTGAACGAAACCCACACAGTGGTGGGTGGAGTCAGCTGAGGCATGCCTCCATACACAGCGCCACCCAGAGGTGGCAATATACAATACAGTGGTTTACCACATTCACCCCTTGTTTAATGTGAAGTCCGGCGGGGTGAAGGGTACTACAAGTTAAGTCTATCAGGAGGCCTTGTCTGACGTCCTGATCGTCGTGGTGGCGGCGGTGGTGTTGCAGCATCCGACGTCGGGTCTGGTGTCTGGGTGGTTGGCGAAGATTCCTGGGGCTTTGGCATGCCGTCTGCAGGGGTTGGGTTGGGAGGGGTGGTGGGGGATAACAGTGGTAAGGGGGATAACGGTGGTAAGGGGGATAACGGTGGTAATTCAGGGGTACCCGAGGGTGCGAGATCTCGTATGGAGACCGTGTCCTCCCGCCCGTCTGGGTATGTCACTCTCTCTCTCACACTCCCAGTCTCTCTCTCTCACACTCCCAATCTTTCTCTCTCTCACACTCCCAATCTCTCTCTCTCACACTCCCAATCTCTCTCTCTCACTCTCTCCCAATCTCTCTCTCTCTCTCACACTCCCAATCTCTGTCTCTCTCTCACATTCCCAATATCTCTCTCTCTCATACTTCCAATCTCTCTCTCTCATACTCCCAATCTCTCTCGCTCACACACTCCCAATCTCTCTCTCTCAATCCCTCCCAATCTCTCTCTCTCTCTCACACTCCCAATCTCTCTCTCTCTCTCACACTCCCAATATCTCTCGCTCTCACACTCCCAATCTCTCTCTCGCTCACACTCCCAATCTCTCTCTCTCTCACACTCGCAATCTCTGTCTCTCACACTCCCAATCTCTCTCTCTCTCACACTCCCAATCTCTCAGTCTCACACTCCCAATTTCTCTCTCTCACACTCCCAATCTCTCTCTCTCTCACACTCCCAATCTCTCTCTCTCACACACTCCCAATCTCTCTCTCTCACACTCCCAATCTCTCTCTCTCACACTCCCAATCTCTCAGTCTCACACTCCCAATCTCTCTCTCTCACACTCCGAATCCCTCTCTCTCACACTCCCAATCTCTCTCTCTCATACTCCCAATCTCTCTCTCACACACTGCCACTCTCTCTCTCTCACACTCCCAATCTCTCTCTCTCACACTCCCAATCTCTCTCTCTCTCTCACACTCCCACTCTCTCTCTCTCTCTCACACTCCCAATCTCTCTCTCTGACACTCCCAATCTCTCTCTCTCTCACACTCCCAATCTCTCTCTCTCTCACACTCCCAATCCAATTCCAATTCCAATTAAAATGCTTTATTGGCATGAAAGTTTACAGAGAACCATATTGCCAAAGCTTACATAGCAAAAAGGTACAGTTTTCCAACATTCTGTAGGTGTCAATCGATTTGACATTTGTTGGGTACATACAATATTACTTTTAAACAATATTAATTTTAAACAGTCTTTGTACTTCATTTGGTACGTTCAATATTAATTTTAAACAGTCCTCAGGTTGTGACATGTTGTTACATATTTGGCCCCAAGGTATGGTCTGTCTCCTTCTCCTAGGACTAATCTCAATTTTGACAGATCATCCAATTCCTTGAAATCTGGGGTTGTTTGGCTTAGCTTGTTGAATAATATGTTTCTTGATGTGTTGAATTTTTCGCATTTTAGGAGGAAATGCATTTCTGTTTCAACCTCGCCAGCCAGACATTGATCGCATATTCTATTCTCTCTAGGCTGCCAGGATTTCTTGTATCTGCCTTTTTCAATTTCCAGTTGGTG
This sequence comes from Somniosus microcephalus, assembly GCF_052327205.1. Classification (NCBI taxonomy): domain Eukaryota; kingdom Metazoa; phylum Chordata; class Chondrichthyes; order Squaliformes; family Somniosidae; genus Somniosus; species Somniosus microcephalus. The sequence goes on along the minus strand of NW_028225179.1, from coordinate 31,523,518 downwards.
GTCGCTTAGTCTGTACCTGGTGAGGGTCTGTCTCTGTTTTGTGTCTCTGATGGTCGTGAGGTAGTCTGCCAGTTTATATTCTCTTTTTAGGGCCCGGTAACATTCTAATCTGCTTTGGCTTTCGGTTATTTTGTTCCAATGTTCCAGGTAGGTTTCTTTGCATTTTTTAATGATTTGGTTCACTCGGATTGGTGTTTGGGCGGCTGTGTTGGTCTGGGGCTGGTCAGGGTCCGGCTGAGTACTTAGTTTCCGTAGCAGCTGACTCAGGGGACTCTTTTCTGGGTTTAGCTCTTGGGTCTGAAAGGCTTTGAAATGAAGGGTGTCTGGGGAGCTAGATTTGAGCTCTCTCTCTCTCACACTCCCAATCTCTCTCTCTCTCACGCCCCCAATCTCTCTCTCTCTCTCACTACCAGTCTCTCTCTCTCACACTCCCAGTCTCTCTCTCTCACACTCCCAATCTCTCTCTAGCACACTCCCAATCTCTCTCTCTCTCACACTCCCAATTTCTCTCTCTCACACTCCCAGTCTCTCTCTCACACTCCCAATCTCTCTCTCTCACACTCCCAATCTCTATCTCTCACTCAATCCCAATCTCTGTCTCTCTCTCACACACCCAATCTCTCTCTCTCCCTCACACTCCCAATACCTCTCTCACACTCCCAATCTCTCTCTCTCTCACACTCCCAATATCTCTCTCTCTCACACTCCCAATCTGCCTCTCTCTCACACTCCCAATCTCTCTCTCTCTCACACTCCCAATCTCTGCCTCTCACACTCCCAATCTCTCTCTCTCTCACACTCCCAATCTCTCAGTCTCACACTCCCAATTTCTCTCTCTCACACTCCCAGTCTCTCTCTCTCTCACACTCCCAATCTCTCTCTCTCTCACACTCCCAATCTCTCCCTCTCACACTCCCAATCTCTCTCTCTCTCACACTCCCAATCTCCCAGTCTCACACTCCCAATCCCTCTCTCTCACACTCCCAATCTCTCTCTCTCACACTCCCAATGTCTCTCTCTCACACTCCCAATCTCTCTCTCACACACTCCCAGTTTCTCTCTCTCACACTCCCAATCTCTCTCCCTCACACTCCCAATCACTCTCTCTCTCTCACACTCCCAATCTCTCTCTCTCTCTCACTCCCAATCTCTCTCTCTGACACTCCCAATCTCTCTCTCTCTCACACTCCCAATTTCAGTTCAGTTCAGTTCAGTTCAAATGCTTTATTGGCATGAAAGTTTACAGAGAACCATATTGCCAAAGCTTACATAGCAAAAAGGTACAGTTTTCCAACATTCTGTAGGTGTCAATCGATTTGACATTTGTTGGGTACATACAATATTACTTTTAAACAATATTAATTTTAAACAGTCTTTCTACTTCATTTGGTACGTTCAATATTAATTTTAAACAGTCTTACTTTTAAACAGTCCTCAGGTTGTGACATGTTGTTACATATTTAGCCCCAAGGTATGGTCTGTCTCCTTCTCCTAGGACTAATCTCAATTTTGACAGATCATCCAATTCCTTGAAATCTGGGGTTGTTTGGCTTAGCTTGTTGAATAATATGTTTCTTGATGTGTTGAATTTTTCGCATTTTAGGAAGAAATGCATTTCTGTTTCAACCTCGCCAGCCAGACATTGATCGCATATTCTATTCTCTCTAGGCTGCCAGGATTTCTTGTATCTGCCTTTTTCAATTTCCAGTTGGTGGTCGCTTAGTCTGTACCTGGTGAGGGTCTGTCTCTGTTTTGTGTCTCTGATGGTCGTGAGGTAGTCTGCCAGTTTATATTCTCTTTTTAGGGCCCGGTAACATTCTAATCTGCTTTGGCTTTCGGTTATTTTGTTCCAATGTTCCAGATAGGTTTCTTTGCATTTTTTAATGATTTGGTTCACTCGGATTGGTGTTTGGACGGCTGTGTTGGTCTGGGGCTGGTCAGGGTCCGGCTGAGTACTTAGTTTCAGTAGCAGCTGACTCAGGGGACTCTTTTCTGGGTTTAGCTCTTGGGTCTGAAAGGCTTTGAAATGAAGGGTGTCTGGGGAGCTAGATTTGAGGTGATTTAGGAAGTTTAGTGCTCGTTTTTGGATGTTTATTATCAGTGGGTATCTGCCTAGTTCGGCTCTGCATGCATTTGTTGGCGTTTTTCTTTGGGTGCGAAGGATGCTTCGGCAGAATTCTGCATGTAGGGCTTCTATTGTGTGTTTTTCCCATTTAGTGTAGCTTTGGTGATTTAGCGGGCCCCATACTTCACTACCGTACAGTGCAATGGGCAGGATTATGCTGTCAAAAATTTTGAGCCAGATTTTGATTGGGATTTGGATGTTGTAGAATTTTCTTTTTATTGCACATAGGGCTCTTCGGGCTTTTGCTTTTAGTGCATTCACTGCTATGCTGAAGCTCCCTGATGCTGTAATAGTTAGACCAAGGTAGGTGTAGCTCATAGTGTGTCCTATAGTGGTATCACTGAGGGAAACTGGTATTTGTTTTCCTGACATCTGGGTCTTTTCTGAAAAATCATGATGTTGGTTTTCTTTAGATTTACTGTTAGAGCCCAATTTCTCTCTCTGACAGCCCCAGTCTCTCTCTCTCACACTCCCAATCTCTCTCTCTCTCTCTCACTCCCAATCTCTCTCTCTCTCACACTCCCAATCTCACTCTCGCACACTCCCAATCTCTCTCTCTCACACTCCCAATCTCTTTCTCTCTCACACTCCCAATCTCTCTCTCTCTCACACTCCCAATCTCTCTCGCTCTCACACTCCCAATCTCTCTCTCTCTCTCACTCCCAGTCTCTCTCTCTCACACTCCCAGTCTCTCTCTCTCACACTCCCAATCTCTCTATCTCTCACACTCCCAATCTCTCTCTCTCACTCTCTCCCAATCTCTCTCTCTCTCTCACACTCCCAATCTCTCTCTCTCTCACACTCCCAATATCTCTCTCTCTCACACTCCCAATCTCTCTCTCTCATACTCCCAATCTCTCTCTCTCACACACTCCCAATCTCTCTCTCTCACTCACTCCCAATCTCTCTCTCTCTCTCTCTCACACTCCCAATCTCTCTCTCTCTCACACTCCCAATCTCTCTCTCTCTCACACTCCCAATCTCTCTCTCTCTCACACTCCCAATCTCTCTCTCTCTCTCACTCCCAGTCTCTCTCTCTCACACTCCCAGTCTCTCTCTCTCACACTCCCAATCTCTCTATCTCTCACACTCCCAATCTCTCTCTCTCACACTCCCAATCTCTCTCTCTCACTCTCTCCCAATCTCTCTCTCTCTCTCACACTCCCAATCTCTCTCTCTCTCTCACACTCCCAATATCTCTCTCTCTCACACTCCCAATCTCTCTCTCTCACACTCCCAATCTCTCTCTCTCTCACCCTCCCAATTGCCCTCTCTCACACTCCCAATCTCTCTCTCTCTCACACTCCCAATCTCTCTCTCACACTCCCAATCTCTCTCTCTCTCACACACCCAATCTCTCTCACTCTCGCACTCCCAGTCTCTCTCTCTCACACACTCCCAGTCTCTCTCTCTCACACTCCCAGTCTCTCTCTCTCACACTCCTAATCTCTCTCTCTCACACTCCCAATCTCTCTCTCTCACTCACTCCCAATCTCTCTCTCTGTCTCACACTCCCAATCTCTCTCTCTCTCTCACACTCCCAATATCTCTCTCTCTCACACTCCCAATCTGTCTCTCTCTCGCACTCCCAATCTCTCTCTCTCTCACACTCCCAATCTCTGTCTCTCACACTCCCAATCTCTCTCTCTCTCACACTCCCAATCTCTCAGTCTCACACTCCCAATTTCTCTCTCTCACACTCCCAGTCTCTCTCTCTCTCACACTCTCAATCAGTTCAGTTCAGTTTCAGTTCAGTTCAAATGCTTTATTGGCATGAAAGTTTGCAGAGAACCATATTGCCAAAGCTTACATTGCAAAAAGGTACAGTTTTCCAACATTCTGTGGGTGTCAATCGATTTGACATTTGTTGGGTATATACAATATTACTTTTAAACAATATTAATTTTAAACAGTCTTTCTACTTCATTTGGTACGTTCAATATTAATTTTAAACAGTCTTACTTTTAAACAGTCCTCAGGTTGTGACATGTTGTTACATATTTAGCCCCAAGGTATGGTCTGTCTCCTTCTCCTAGGACTAATCTCAATTTTGACAGATCATCCAATTCCTTGAAATCTGGGGTTGTTTGGCTTAGCTTGTTGAATAATATGTTTCTTGATGTGTTGAATTTTTCGCATTTTAGGAGGAAATGCATTTCTGTTTCAACCTCGCCAGCCAGACATTGATCGCATATTCTATTCTCTCTAGGCTGCCAGGATTTCTTGTATCTGCCTTTTTCAATTTCCAGTTGGTGGTCGCTTAGTCTGTACCTGGTGAGGGTCTGTCTCTGTTTTGTGTCTCTGATGGTCGTGAGGTAGTCTGCCAGTTTATATTCTCTTTTTAGGGCCCGGTAACATTCTAATCTGCTTTGGCTTTCGGTTATTTTGTTCCAATGTTCCAGGTAGGTTTCTTTGCATTTTTTAATGATTTGGTTCACTCGGATTGGTGTTTGGACGGCTGTGTTGGTCTGGGGCTGGTCAGGGTCCGGCTGAGTACTTAGTTTCAGTAGCAGCTGACTCAGGGGACTCTTTTCTGGGTTTAGCTCTTGGGTCTGAAAGGCTTTGAAATGAAGGGTGTCTGGGGAGCTAGATTTGAGGTGATTTAGGAAGTTTAGTGCTCGTTTTTGGATGTTTATTATCAGTGGGTATCTGCCTAGTTCGGCTCTGCATGCATTTGTTGGCGTTTTTCTTTGGGTGCGAAGGATGCTTCGGCAGAATTCTGCATGTAGGGCTTCTATTGTGTGTTTTTCCCATTTAGTGTAGCTTTGGTGATTTAGCGGGCCCCATACTTCACTACCATACAGTGCAATGGGCAGGATTATGCTGTCAAAAATTTTGAGCCAGATTTTGATTGGGATTTGGATGTTGTAGAATTTTCTTTTTATTGCATATAGGGCTCTTCGGGCTTTTTCTTTTAGTGCATTCACTGCTATGCTGAAGCTCCCTGATGCTGTAATAGTTAGACCAAGGTCGGTGTAGCTCATAGTGTGTCCTATAGTGGTATCACTGAGGGTAAACTGGTATTTGTTTTCCTGACATCTGGGTCTTTTCTGAAAAATCATGATGTTGGTTTTCTTTAGATTTACTGTTAGAGCCCAATTTTGGCAGTATTTGTCGAGTAGGTCTAGTTGTTGCTGTAATCCCTGTTCTGTGGGAGACAGCAGAACCAGGTCGTCCGCATAGAACAGGGACTTCACTTCACTTCTCTCTCTCTCACACTCCCAATCACTCCCTCTCACACTCCCAATCTCTCTCTCTCTCACACTCCCAATCTCTCAGTCTCACACTCCCAATCCCTCTCTCTCACACTCCCAATCTCTCTCTCTCACACTCCCAATGTCTCTCTCTCACACTCCCAATCTCTCTCTCACACACTCCCAGTTTCTCTCTCTCACACTCCCAATTTCTCTCCCTCACACTCCCAATCACTCTCTCTCTCTCACACTCCCAATCTCTCTCTCTCTCTCACTACCAATCTCTCTCTCTGACACTCCCAATCTCTCTCTCTCTCACACTCCCAATTTCTCTCTCTGACAGCCCCAGTCTCTCTCTCTCACACTCCCAATCTCTCTCTCTCTCTCTCACTCCCAATCTCTCTCTCTCTCACACTCCCAATCTCACTCTCGCACACTCCCAATCTCTCTCTCTCACACTCCCAATCTCTCTCTCTCTCTCACTCCCAGTCTCTCTCTCTCACATTCCCAGTCTCTCTCTCTCACACTCCCAATCTCTCTATCTCTCGCACTCCCAATCTCTCTCTCTCACACTCCCAATCTCTCTCTCTCACTCTCTCCCAATCTCTCTCTCTCTCTCACACTCCCAATCTCTCTCTCTCTCTCACACTCCCAATATCTCTCTCTCTCACACTCCCAATCTCTGTCTCTCATACTCCCAATCTCTCTCTCTCACACACTCCCAATCTCTCTCTCTCACTCACTCCCAATCTCTCTCTCTCTCTCACACTCCCAATCTCTCTCTCTCTCTCACACTCCCAATATCTCTCGCTCTCACACTCCCAATCTCTCTCTCTCTCACACTCCCAATCTCTCTCTCTCTCACACTCCCAATCTCTGTCTCTCACACTCCCAATCTCTCTCTCTCTCACACTCCCAATCTCTCAGTCTCACACTCCCAATTTCTCTCTCTCACACTCCCAATCTCTCTCTCTCTCACACTCCCAATCTCTCTCTCTCTCACACTCCCAATCTCTCTCTCTCACACTCCCAATCTCTCTCTCTCTCACACTCCCAATCTCTCAGTCTCACACTCCCAATCCCTCTCTCTCACACTCCCAATCTCTCTCTCTCACACTCCCAATCTCTCTCTCTCACACTCCCAATCTCTCTCTCACACACTCCCAGTCTCTCTCTCTCACACTCCCAATGTCTCTCCCTCACACTCCCAATCTCTCTCTCTCTCACACTCCCAATCTCTCTCTCTCTCTCACTCCCAATCTCTCTCTCTGACACTCCCAATCTCTCTCTCTCTCACACTCCCAATTTCTCTCTCTGACAGCCCCAGTCTCTCTCTCTCACACTCCCAATCTCTCTCTCTCTCTTACACTCCCAATCTCTCTCTCTATCACACTCCCAATCTCACTCTCGCACACTCCCAATCTCTCTCTCTCTCTTACACTCACAATCTCTCTCTCTCTCACACTCCCAATCTCTCTCTCTCTCACACTCCAAATCTCTCTCTCTCACACTCCCAATCTCTCTCTCTCTCACCCTCCCAATTGCCCTCTCTCACACTCCCAATCTCTCTCTCTCTCACACTCCCAATCTCTCTCTCACACTCCCAATCTCTCTCTCTCTCACACTCCCAATCTCTCTCACTCTCGCACTCCCAGTCTCTCTCTCTCACACACTCCCAGTCTCTCTCTCTCACACTCCCAGTCTCTCTCTCTCACACTCCCAATCTCTCTCTCTCACACTCCCAATCTCTCTCTCTCACTCACTCCCAATCTCTCTCTCTCACACTCCCAATCTCTCTCTCTCTCACACTCCCAATTTCTCTCTCTCACAGTCCCAATCTCTCTCTCTCACACTCCCAATCTCTCTCTCTCTCACACTCCCAATCTCTCTCTCTCTCACACACCCAATCTCTCTCTCTCTCACACTCCCAATCTCTCTCTCTCTCACACTCCCAATCTCTCTCTCTCTCACGCTCCCAATCTCTCTCTCTCTCTCACTCCCAGTCTCTCTCTCTCACACTCCCAGTCTCTCTCTCTCACACTCCCAATCTCTCTCTCTCACACTCACAATCTCTCTCTCTCTCACACTCCCAATTTCTCTCTCTGACACTCCCAATCTCTCTCTCTCTCTCACACTCCCAATCTCTCTCTCTCTCACACTCCCAATCTCTCTCTCTCACAGTCCCAGTTCTCTCTCTCTCACACTCCCAATCTCTCTCTCTCTCACACTCTCAGTCTCTCTCTCTCACACTCCCAGTCTCTCTCTGACTCACACTCCCAATCTCTCTCTCTCTCTCACACTCCCAATCTCCAATTCCAATTCCAATTCCAATTAAAATGCTTTATTGGCATGAAAGTTTACAGAGAACCATATTGCCAAAGCTTACATAGCAAAAAGGTACAGTTTCTCTCTCTCACACTCCCAATCTCTCTCTCTCACACTCCCAATCTCTCTCTCTCTCACACTCCCAATCTCTCTCTCTCTCTCTCACACTACCAATCTGTCTCTCTCTCACACACCCAATCTCTCTCTCTCTCACACTCCTAATCTCTCTCTCTCTCACGCTCCCAATCTCTCTCTCTCTCTCACTCCCAGTCTCTCTCTCTCACACTCCCAGTCTCTCTCTCTCACACTCCCAATCTCTCTCTCTCACACTCACAATCTCTCTCTCTCTCACACTCCCAGTCTCTCTCTCTCACACTCCCAATCTCTCTCTCTCACAATCCCAATCTCTCTCTCTCACTCACTCCCAATCTCTCTCTCCCTCTCACACTCCCAATCTCTCTCTCTCTCTCACACTCCCAATATCACTCTCTCTCACTCCCAATCTCTCTCCCTCTCCCAATCTCTCTCTCTCTCACACTCTCCATCTCACTCTCTCTCACACACTCCCAATCTCTCTCTCACACTCCCAGTCTCTCTCTCTCACACACTCCCAGTCTCTCACTCTCACACACTCCCAGTCTCTCTCTCTCAAACTCCCAATCTCTCCCTCTCACACTCCCAATCTCTCTCTCTCTCACACTCCCAATCTCTCACTCTCTCTCACTTCCAGTCTCTCTCTCTCACACCCTCCCAGTCTCTCTCGCTCACACTCCCAGTCTCTCTCTCTCACACTCCCAATCTCTCTCTCTCACACTCCCAATCTCTCTCTCTCACTCACTCCCAATCTCTCTCTCTGTCTCACACTCCCAATCTCTCTCTCTCACTCACTCCCAATCTCTCTCTCTGTCTCACACTCCCAATCTCTCTCTCTCTCTCACACTCCCAATATCTCTCTCTCTCACACTCCCAATCTGTCTCTCTCTCAGAATCCCAATCTCTCTCTCTCTCACACTCCCAATCTCTGTCTCTCACACTCCCAATCTCTCTCTCTCTCACACTCCCAATCTCTCTCTCTCTCACACTCCCAATCTCTCTCTCTCTCTCACTCCCAGTCTCTCTCTCTCTCACACTCCCAATCTGTCTCTCTCTCACACTGCCAATCTCTCCCTCTCACACTCCCAATCTCTCTCTCTCACACTCCCAATCTCTCAGTCTCACACTCCCAATCCCTCTCTCTCACACTCCCAATCTCTCTCTCTCACACTCCCAATGTCTCTCTCTCACACTCCCAATCTCTCTCTCACACACTCCCAGTTTCTCTCTCTCACACTCCCAATCTCTCTCCCTCACACTCCCAATCACTCTCTCTCTCTCACACTCCCAATCTCTCTCTCTCTCTCACTCCCAATCTCTCTCTCTGACCCTCCGAATCTCTCTCTCTCTCACACTCCCAATTTCTCTCTCTGACAGCCCCAGTCTCTCTCTCTCACACTCCCAATCTCTCTCTCTCTCTCTCACTCCCAATCTCTCTCTCTCTCACACTCCCAATCTCACTCTCGCACACTCCCAATCTCTCTCTCTCACACTCCCAATCTCTCTCTCTCTCACACTCCCAATCTCTCTCTCTCTCACACTCCCAATCTCACTCTCTCTCACACTCCCAATCTCTCTCTCTCACTCCCACTCTCTCTCTCTCACACTCCCAGTCTCTCTCTCTCACACTCCCAATCTCTCTCTCTCTCACACTCCCAATCTCTCTCTCTCACACTCCCAATCTTTCTCTCTCACTCTCTCCCAGTCTCTCTCTCTCTCTCACACTCCCAATCTCTGTCTCTCTCTCACACTCCCAATATCTCTCTCTCTCACACTCACAATCTCTCTCTCTCTCACACTCCCAATTTCTCTCTCTGACACTCCCAATCTCTCTCTCTCTCTCACACTCCCAATCTCTCTCTCTCTCACACTCCCAATCTCTCTCTCTCACAGTCCCAATTCTCTCTCTCTCACACTCCCAATCTCTCTCTCTCTCACACTCTCAGTCTCTCTCTCTCACACTCCCAGTCTCTCTCTGACTCACACTCCCAATCTCTCTCTCTCTCTCACACTCCCAATCTCTCTCTCTCACACTCCCAATCTCTCTCTCTCACACTCCCAATCTCTCTCTCTCTGACAATCCCAATCTCTCTCTCTCTCTCTCACACTACCAATCTGTCTCTCTCTCACACACCCAATCTCTCTCTCTCACACTCCCAATCTCTCTCTCTCTCACACTCCCAATCTCTCTCTCTCACACACTCCCAATCTCTCTCTCACTCCCAATCTCTCTCCCTGTCACACTCCCAATCTCTCTCTCTCACACTCTCAATCTCTCTCTCTCTCACACACTCCCAATCTCTCTCTCACACTCCCAGTCTCTCTCTCTCACACACTCCCAGTCTCTCACTCTCACAGACTCCCAGTCTCTCTCTCTCAAACTCCCAATCTCTCTCACACTCCAAATCTCTCTCTCTCTCACTCTCCCAATCTCTCGCTCTCTCTCACTCCCAGTCTCTCTCTCTCACACCCTCCCAGTCTCTCTCGCTCACACTCCCAGTCTCTCTCTCTCACACTCCCAATCTCTCTCTCTCACAATCCCAATCTCTCTCTCTCACTCACTCCCAATCTCTCTCTCCCTCTCACACTCCCAATCTCTCTCTCTCTCTCACACTCCCAATATCACTCTCTCTCACTCCCAATCTCTCTCCCTCTCCCAATCTCTCTCTCTCTCACACTCTCCATCTCTCTCTCTCTCACACACTCCCAATCTCTCTCTCACACTCCCAGTCTCTCTCTCTCACAAACTCCCAGTCTCTCACTCTCACACACTCCCAGTCTCTCTCTCTCAAACTCCCAATCTCTCCCTCTCACACTCCCAATCTCTCTCTCTCTCACACTCCCAATCTCTCACTCTCTCTCACTTCCAGTCTCTCTCTCTCACACCCTCCCAGTCTCTCTCGCTCACACTCCCAGTCTCTCTCTCTCACACTCCCAATCTCTCTCTCTCACACTCCCAATCTCTCTCTCTCACTCACTCCCAATCTCTCTCTCTGTCTCACACTCCCAATCTCTCTCTCTCACTCACTCCCAATCTCTCTCTCTGTCTCACACTCCCAATCTCTCTCTCTCTCTCACACTCCCAATATCTCTCTCTCTCACACTCCCAATCTGTCTCTCTCTCAGAATCCCAATCTCTCTCTCTCTCACACTCCCAATCTCTGTCTCTCACACTCCCAATCTCTCTCTCTCTCACACTCCCAATCTCTCTCTCTCTCACACTCCCAATCTCTCTCTCTCTCTCACTCCCAGTCTCTCTCTCTCTCACACTCCCAATCTGTCTCTCTCTCACACTGCCAATCTCTCCCTCTCACACTCCCAATCTCTCTCTCTCACACTCCCAATCTCTCAGTCTCACACTCCCAATCCCTCTCTCTCACACTCCCAATCTCTCTCTCTCACACTCCCAATGTCTCTCTCTCACACTCCCAATCTCTCTCTCACACACTCCCAGTTTCTCTCTCTCACACTCCCAATCTCTCTCCCTCACACTCCCAATCACTCTCTCTCTCTCACACTCCCAATCTCTCTCTCTCTCTCACTCCCAATCTCTCTCTCTGACCCTCCGAATCTCTCTCTCTCTCACACTCCCAATTTCTCTCTCTGACAGCCCCAGTCTCTCTCTCTCACACTCCCAATCTCTCTCTCTCTCACACTCCCAATCTCTCTCTCTCTCACACTCCCAATCTCACTCTCTCTCACACTCCCAATCTCTCTCTCTCTCTCACTCCCACTCTCTCTCTCTCACACTCCCAGTCTCTCTCTCACTCTCTCCCAGTCTCTCTCTCTCTCTCACACTCCCAATCTCTGTCTCTCTCTCACACTCCCAATATCTCTCTCTCTCACACTTCCAATCTCTCTCTCTCATACTCCCAATCTCTCTCGCTCACACACTCCCAATCTCTCTCTCTCAATCCCTCCCAATCTCTCTCTCTCTCTCACACTCCCAATCTCTCTCTCTCTCTCACACTCCCAATATCTCTCGCTCTCACACTCCCAATCTCTCTCTCGCTCACACTCCCAATCTCTCTCTCACACTCGCAATCTCTGTCTCTCACACTCCCAATCTCTCTCTCTCTCACACTCCCAATCTCTCAGTCTCACACTCCCAATTTCTCTCTCTCACACTCCCAATCTCTCTCTCTCTCACACTCCCAATCTCTCTCTCTCACACACTCCCAATCTCTCTCTCTCACACTCCCAATCTCTCTCTCTCACACTCCCAATCTCTCAGTCTCACACTCCCAATCTCTCTCTCTCACACTCCGAATCCCTCTCTCTCACACTCCCAATCTCTCTCTCTCATACTCCCAATCTCTCTCTCACACACTGCCACTCTCTCTCTCTCACACACCCAATCTCTCTCTCTCACACTCCCAATCTCTCTCTCTCTCTCACACTCCCACTCTCTCTCTCTCTCTCACACTCCCAATCTCTCTCTCTGACACTCCCAATCTCTCTCTCTCTCACACTCCCAATCTCTCTCTCTCTCACACTCCCAATCTCTCTCTCTCTCACACTCCCAATCTCTCTCTCTCTCACGCCCCCAATCTCTCTCTCTCTCTCACTCCCAGTCTTTCTCTCTCACACTCCCAGTCTCTCTCTCTCACACTCCCAATCTCTCTCTAGCACACTCCCAATCTCTCTCTCTCTCACACTCCCAATTTCTCTCTCTCACACTCCCAGTCTCTCTCTCACACTCCCAATCTCTCTCTCTCACACTCCCAATCTCTCTCTCTCACTCAATCCCAATCTCTGTCTCTCTCTCACACACCCAATCTCTCTCTCTCCCTCACACTCCCAATACCTCTCTCACACTCCCAATCTCTCTCTCTCTCACACTCCCAATATCTCTCTCTCTCACACTCCCAATCTGCCTCTCTCTCACACTCCCAATCTCTCTCTCTCACACTCCCAATCTCTGCCTCTCACACTCCCAATCTCTCTCTCTCTCACACTCCCAATCTCTCAGTCTCACACTCCCAATTTCTCTCTCTCACACTCCCAGTCTCTCTCTCTCTCACACTCCCAATCTCTCTCTCTCTCACACTCCCAATCTCTCCCTCTCACACTCCCAATCTCTCTCTCTCTCACACTCCCAATCTCCCAGTCTCACACTCCCAATCCCTCTCTCTCACACTCCCAATCTCTCTCTCTCACACTCCCAATGTCTCTCTCTCACACTCCCAATCTCTCTCTCACACACTCCCAGTTTCTCTCTCTCACACTCCCAATCTCTCACCCTCACACTCCCAATCACTCTCTCTCTCTCACACTCCCAATCTCTCTCTCTCTCTCACTCCCAATCTCTCTCTCTGACACTCCCAATCTCTCTCTCTCTCACACTCCCAATTTCAGTTCAGTTCAGTTCAGTTCAAATGCTTTATTGGCATGAAAGTTTACAGAGAACCATATTGCCAAAGCTTACATAGCAAAAAGGTACAGTTTTCCAACATTCTGTAGGTGTCAATCGATTTGACATTTGTTGGGTACATACAATATTACTTTTAAACAATATTAATTTTAAACAGTCTTTCTACTTCATTTGGTACGTTCAATATTAATTTTAAACAGTCTTACTTTTAAACAGTCCTCAGGTTGTGACATGTTGTTACATATTTAGCCCCAAGGTATGGTCTGTCTCCTTCTCCTAGGACTAATCTCAATTTTGACAGATCATCCAATTCCTTGAAATCTGGGGTTGTTTGGCTTAGCTTGTTGAATAATATGTTTCTTGATGTGTTGAATTTTTCGCATTTTAGGAGGAAATGCATTTCTGTTTCAACCTCGCCAGCCAGACATTGATCGCATATTCTATTCTCTCTAGGCTGCCAGGATTTCTTGTATCTGCCTTTTTCAATTTCCAGTTGGTGGTCGCTTAGTCTGTACCTGGTGAGGGTCTGTCTCTGTTTTGTGTCTCTGATGGTCGTGAGGTAGTCTGCCAGTTTATATTCTCTTTTTAGGGCCCGGTAACATTCTAATCTGCTTTGGCTTTCGGTTATTTTGTTCCAATGTTCCAGGTAGGTTTCTTTGCATTTTTTAATGATTTGGTTCACTCGGATTGGTGTTTGGACGGCTGTGTTGGTCTGGGGCTGGTCAGGGTCCGGCTGAGTACTTAGTTTCAGTAGCAGCTGACTCAGGGGACTCTTTTCTGGGTTTAGCTCTTGGGTCTGAAAGGCTTTGAAATGAAGGGTGTCTGGGGAGCTAGATTTGAGGTGATTTAGGAAGTTTAGTGCTCGTTTTTGGATGTTTATTATCAGTGGGTATCTGCCTAGTTCGGCTCTGCATGCATTTG
>NW_028225179.1:31426315-31508986 GCF_052327205.1 Somniosus microcephalus | reverse complement strand
AGGACACGGGCAGCGAGCACGGGGTGATGGGTGAACGGGGCTTGGCGTGAGTTAGGACACGGGGCAGTGAGCACGGGGGTGATGGGTGAACGGGGCTCGGTGCGAGTTAGGACACGGGCAGTGAGCACGGGGTGATGGGTGAACGGGACTGGGTGTGAGTTAGGACACGGGCAGCGAGCACGGGGTGATGGTGTGAACGGGGCTTGGCGTGAGTTAGGACACGGGGCAGTGAGCACAGGTTGATGGGTGAACGGGGCTCGGTGTGAGTTAGGACACGGGCAGTGAGCACAGGGTGATGGGTGAACGGGACTTGGTGTGAGTTAGGACACGGGGCAGCGAGCACAGGGGGTGATGGGTGAACGAGACTGGGTGTGAGTTAGGACACGGGGCAGTGAGCACGGGGTGATGGGTGAACGGGGCTCAGTGTGAGTTAGGACACGGGGCAGCGAGCATAGGGTGATGGGTGAACGGGGCTCGGTGTGAATTAGGACACGGGGCAGTGAGCAGAGGGGGTGATGGGTGAACGGGACTTGGTGCGAGTTAGGACACGGGGCAGTGAGCACAGGGGGTGATGGGGTGAACGGGAATGGGTGTGAGTTAGGACACGGGGCAGTGAGCACAGGGGGTGATGGGTGAACGGGACTGGGTGTGAGTTAGGACACGGGGCAGTGAGCACAGGGGGTGATGGGTGAACGGTGCTTGGTGTGAGTTAGGACACGGGCAGTGAGCACGGGGTGATGGGTGAACGGGACTTGGTGCGAGTTAGGACACGGGGCAGTGAGCACGGGGTGATGGTGTGAACGGGACTGGTGTGAATTAGGACACGGGGCAGTGAGCACAGTGGGTGATGGGTGAACGGGGCTTGGTGTGAGTTAGGATACGGGGCAGTGCGCACGGGTGATGGGTGAACGGGACTGGGTGTGAGTTAGGACACGGGCAGTGAGCACAGGGTGATGGGTGAACGGGACTGGGTGTGAGTTAGGACACGGGGCAGTGAGCACAGGGGGTGATGGGTGAACGGGACTGGGTGTGAGTTAGGACACGGGGCAGTGAGCACAGGGGGTGATGGTGTGAACGGGACTGGGTGCGAGTTAGGACACGGGGCAGTGAGCACAGGGGGTGATGGGTGAACGGGACCGGGTGTGAGTTAGGACACGGGGCAGCGAGCACAGGGGGTGATGGGTGAACGGGACTCGGTGCGAGTTAGCTCACGGGCCAGTGATGGGTGAACGGGACTGGGTGTGAGTTAGGACACTGGGCAGTGAGCACAGGGGGTGATGGGTGAACGGGACTGGGTGTGAGTTAGGACACGGGGCAGTGAGCACAGGGGGTGATGGGTGAATGGGACTGGGTGTGAGTTAGGACAAGGGCAGTGAGCACAGGGTGATGGGTGAACGGGACTGGGTGTGAGTTTGGACACGGGGCAGTGAGCACAGGGGGTGATGGGTGAACGGGACTGGGTGTGAGTTAGGACACGGGGCAGTGAGCACGGGGTGATGGGTGAACGGGGCTCGGTGTGAGTTAGGACACGGGGCAGTGAGCACAGGGGGTGATGGGTGAACGGGACTGGGTGTGAGTTAGGACACGGGGCAGTGAGCACAGGGTGATGGGTGAACGGGACTGGGTGTGAGTTAGGACACAGGGCAGTGAGCACAGGGGGTGATGGGTGAACGGTACTGGGTGCGAGTTAGGACACGGGGCAGTGAGCACGGGGTGATGGGTGAACGGGACTGGGTGTGAGTTAGGACACGGGGCACTGAGCACGGGGTGATGGGTGAACGGGACTCGGTGCGAGTTAGGACACGGGGCAGTGAGCACGGGGTGATGGGTGAATGGGACTGGGTGTGAGTTCGGACACGGGGCAGTGAGCACAGGGCGTTGGGTGAAAGGGGCTTGGTGTGAGTTAGGATACGGGGCAGTGAGCACGGGGTGATGGGTGAACGGGACTGGGTGTGAGTTAGGACACGGGGCAGCGAGCACAGGGTGATGGGTGAACGGGGCTTGGTGTGAGTTAGGACACGGGGCAGTGAGCACAGGGTGATGGATGAACGGGACTGGGTGTGAGTTAGGACACGGGCAGTGAGCACAGGGTGATGGGTGAACGGGGCTCGGTGCGAGTTAGAACACGGGCAGTGAGCACAGGGGGTGATGGGTGAACGGGACTGGGTGCGAGTTAGCACACGGGGCAGTGAGCACAGGGGGTGATGGGTGAACGGGACTTGGTGCGAGTTAGGACGCGGGGCAGTGAGCACAGGGTGATGGGTGAACGGGACTGGGTGTGAGTTAGGACACGGGGCAGTGAGCACAGGGTGATGGGTGAACGGGACTGGGTGTGAGTTTGGACACGGGGCAGTGAGCACAGGGGGTGATGGGTGAACGGGACTGGGTGTGAGTTAGGACACGGGGCAGTGAGCACAGGGGATGATGGGTGAACGGGACTGGGTGTGAGTTAGGACACGGGGCAGTGAGCACGGGGTGATGGGGTGAACGGGACTCGGTGCGAGTTAGGACACGGGGCAGTGAGCATAGGGGTGATGGGTGAACGGACTGGGTGTGAGTTAGGACACGGGGCAGTGAGCACAGGGGTGATGGGTGAACGGGACTGGGTGTGAGTTAGGACACGGGGCAGTGAGCACAGGGTGATGGGTGAACGGGGCTCGGTGTGAGCTAGGACACGGGGCAGTGAGCACGGGCTGATGGGTGAACGGGACTGGGTGCGAGTTAGGACACGGGGCAGAGAGCACGGGGTGATAGGTGAACGGGACTGGGTGTGAGTTAGGACACGGGGCAGTGAGCACAGGGGGTGATGGGTGAATGGGACTCGGTGTAAGTTAGGACACGGGTCAGTGAGCACGGTGATGGGTGAACGGGACTGGGTGCGAGTTAGGACACGGGGCAGTGAGCATGAGGTGATGGGTGAACGGGGCTCGGTGTGAGTTAGCACACGGGGCAGTGAGCACGGGGTGATGGGTGAATGGGACTGGGTGTAAGTTAGGACACGGGTCAGTGAGCACGGTGATGGGTGAACGGGACTGGGTGTGAGTTAGGACACGGGCAGCGAGCGCAGGGGGGTGATGGGTGAATGGGACTGGGTGTGAGTTAGGACATGGGCAGCGAGCGCAGGGTGATGGGTGAATGGGGCTTGGCGTGAGTTAGGACACGGGCAGTGAGCACGGGGTGATGGGTGAACGGGGCTCGGTGTGAGTTAGGACACGGGGCAGTGAGCACAGGGTGATGGGTGAACGGGGCTTGGTGTGAGTTAGGACACGGGCAGTGAGCACAGGGTGATGGGTGAACGGGACTGGTGTGATTTAGGACACCGGGGCAGTGAGCACAGGGGGTGATGGGTGAACGGGACTGGGTGTGAGTTAGGACACGGGGCAGTGAGCACAGGGGGTGATGGGTGAATGGGACTGGGTGTGAGTTAGGACCCGGGGCAGCGAGCACAGGGGGTGATGGGTGAACGGGGCTTGGTGTGAGTTAGGACACGGGGCAGCGAGCACAGGGGGTGATGGGTGAACGGGACTGGGTGTGAGTTAGGACACGGGCAGCGAGCGCAGGGGGTGATGGGTGAATGGGACTGGTTGTGAGTTAGGACACGGGCAGCGAGCGCAGGGTGATGGGTGAATGGGGCTTGGCGTGAGTTAGGACACGGGCAGTGAGCACAGGTTGATGGGTGAACGAGGCTCGGTGTGAGTTAGGACACGGGCACTGAGCACAGGGTGATGGGTGAACGGGACTGGTGTGAGTTAGGACACGGGGCAGTGAGCACAGGGGGTGATGGGTGAACGGGACTGGGTGTGAGTTAGGACACGGGGCAGTTAGCACAGGGGGTGATGGGTGAACGAGACTGGGTGTGAGTTCGGACACGGGGCAGTGAGCACAGGGGGTGATGGGTGAACGGGACTGGGTGTGAGTTAGGACACGGGGCAGTGAGCACAAGGGGTGAAGGGTGAACGGGGCTTGGTGTGAGTTAGGACACGGGGCAGCGAGCACAGGGGGTGATGGGTGAACGGGACTGGGTGTGAGTTAGGACACGGGGCAGTGAGCACGGGGTGATGGGTGAACGGGGCTCGGTGTGAGTTAGGACACGGGGCAGCGAGCATAGGGTGATGGGTGAACGGGACTGGGTGTGAGTTAGGACATGGGGCAGTGAGCACAGGGGGTGATGGGTGAACGAGACTGGGTGTGAGTTAGGACACGGGGCAGTGAGCACAGGGGGGTGATGGGTGAATGGGACTGGGTGAGAGTTAGGACCCTGGGCAGCGAGCACAGGGGGTGAAGGGTGAACGGGGCTTGGTGTGAGTTAGGACACGGGGCAGCGAGCACGGGGTGATGGGTGAACGGGGCTCGGTGTGAGTTAGGACACGGGGCAGCGAGCATAGGGTGATGGGTGAACGGGGCTCGGTGTGAATTAGGACACGGGGCAGGGAGCACAGGGTGATGCGTGAACGGGGCTTGGTGTGAGTTAGGACACGGGCAGTGAGCACAGGGTGATGGGTGAACAGGACTGGGTGTGAGTTAGGACACGGGGCAGTGAGCACGTGGTGATGGGTGAACGGGGCTTGGTGTGAGTTAGGACACGGGCAGTGAGCACAGGGGGTGATGGGTGAACGGGACTTGGTGCGAGTTAGGACACGGGGCAGTGAGCACTGGGGGTGATGGGTGAACGGGAATGGGTGTGAGTTAGGACACGGGGCAGTGAGCACGGGGTGATGGGTGAACGGGACTTGGTGTGAGTTAGGACACGGGGCAGTGAGCACAGGGGGTGATGGGTGAACGGTGCTTGGTGTGAGTTAGGACACGGGCAGTGAGCACGGGGTGATGGGTGAACGGGACTTGGTGCGAGTTAGGACACGGGGCAGTGAGCACAGGGGTGATGGGTGAACGGGGCTTGGTGTGAGTTAGGATACGGGGCAGTGTGCACGGGTGATGGGTGAACGGGACTGGGTGTGAGTTAGGACACGGGGCAGTGAGCACGGGGTGATGTGTGAACGGGACTTGGTGTGAGTTAGGACACGGGGCAGTGAGCACAGGGTGATGGGTGAACGGGGCTCGGTGTGAGTTAGGACACGGGCAGTGAGCACGGGGTGATGGGTGAACGGGACTGGGTGTGAGTTAGGACACGGGGCAGTGAGCACTGGGGGTGATGGGTGAACGGGACTGGGTGTGAGTTAGGACACGGGGCAGTGAGCACAGGGGGTGATGGGTGAACGGGACTCGGTGTGAGTTAGGACACGGGCAGTGAGCACAGGGTGATGGGTGAACGGGACTCGGTGTGAGTTAGGACACGGGGCAGTGAGCACGGGGTGATGGGTGAACGGGACTGGGTGTGAGTTAGGACACGGGGCAGTGAGCACAGGGGGTGATGGGTGAACGAGACGGTGTGAGTTAGGACACGGGCAGTGAGCACAGGGTGATGGGTGAACGGGACTGGGTGTGAGTTAGGACACGGGGCAGTGAGCACGGGGTGATGGGTGAACGGGACTGGGTGTGAGTTAGGACACGGGGCAGTGAGCACAGGGGGTGATGGGTGAACGGGACCGGGTGAGAGTTAGGACACGGGGCAGTGAGCACAGGGGGTGATGGGTGAACGGGACCGGGTGTGAGTTAGGACACGGGGCAGCGAGCACAGGGGGTGATGGGTGAACGGGACTCGGTGCGAGTTAGCTCACGGGGCAGTGATGGATGAACGGGACTGGGTGTGAGTTAGGACACGGGGCAGTGAGCACAGGGGGTGATGGGTGAACGGGACTGGGTGTGAGTTAGGACACGGGGCAGTGAGCACAGGCGGTGATGGGTGAACGGGACTGGGTGTGAGTTGGGACACGGGCAGTGAGCACAGGGGGTGATGGGTGAACGGGACTGGGTGCGCGTTGGGACACGGGCAGTGAGCACGGGGTGATGGGTGAACGGGACTGCGTGCGAGTTAGGACACGGGCAGTGAGCACAGGGGGTGATGGGTGAACGGGACTGGGTGTGAGTTAGGACACGGGGTAGTGAGCACGGGGTGATGGGTGAACGGGACTGGGTGCGAGTTAGGACACGGGGCAGTGAGCACAGGGGGTGATGGGTGAACGGGACTTGGTGCGAGTTAGGACACGGGGCAGTGAGCACGGGGTGATGGGTGAACGGGAATGGGTGTGAGTTAGGACACGGGGCAGTGAGCACAGGGGGTGATGGGTGAACGGGACTGGGTGTGAGTTAGGACACGGGCAGTGAGCACAGGGTGATGGGTGAACGGGACTGGGTGTGAGTTAGGACACGGGGCAGTGAGCACAGGGGGTGATGGCTGAACGGGACTTGGTGCAAGTTAGGACACGGGGCAGCGAGCACGGGGTGATGGGTGAACGGGGCTCGGTGTGAGTTAGGACACGGGGCAGTGAGCACAGGGGTGATGGGTGAACGGGACTTGGTGCGAGTTAGGACACGGGGCAGTGAGCACAGTGGGTGATGGGTGAATGGGACTGGGTGTGAGTTAGGACACGGGCAGTGAGCACAGGGTGATGGGTGAACGGGACTGGGTGTGAGTTAGGACACGGGGCAGTGAGCACAGGGGGTGATGGGTGAACGGGACTGGGTGTGAGTTAGGACACGGGGCAGTGAGCACGGGGTGATGGGTGAACGGGGCTCGGTCTGAGTTAGGACACGGGGCAGTGAGCACAGGGTGATGGGTGAACGGGACTGGGTGTGAGTTAAGACACGGGGCAGTGAGCACGGGGTGATGGGTGAATGGGACTGGGTGTGAGTTCGGACACGGGGCAGTGAGCACAGGGCGTTGGGTGAAAGGGGCTTGGTGTGAGCTAGGATACGGGGCAGTGAGCACGGGGTGATGGGTGAACGGGACTGGGTGTGAGTTAGGACACGGGGCAGCGAGCACAGGGTGATGGGTGAACGGGGCTTGGTGTGAGTTAGGACACGGGCAGTGAGCACGGGGCGATGGGTGAACGGGACTGGGTGCGAGTTAGGACACCGGGCAGTGAGCACAGGGGGTGATGGGTGAACGGGACTTGGTGCGAGTTAGGACGCGGGGCAGTGAGCACAGGGTGATGGGTGAACGGGACTGGGTGTGAGTTCGGACACGGGGCAGTGAGCACAGGGGGTGATGGGTGAACGGGACTGGGTGTGAGTTAGGACACGGGGCAGTGAGCACGGGGTGATGGGTGAACGGGACTGGGTGCGAGTTAGGACACGGGGCAGTGAGCACAGGGGGTGATGGGTGAACGGGGCTCGGTGCGAGTTAGGACACGGGCAGTGAGCACGGGGTGATGGGTGAACGGGACTGGGTGTGAGTTAGGACACGGGGCAGTGAGCACAGGGGGTGATGGGTGAGCGGGACTGGGTGTGAGTTAGGACACGGGGCAGTGAGCACAGGGGGTGATGGGTGAACGGGACTTGGTGTGAGTTAGGATACGGGGCAGTGAGCACGGGTGATGGGTGAACGGGACTGGGTGTGAGTTAGGACACGGGGCAGTGAGCACGGGGTGATGGGTGAACGGGACTTGGTGTGAGTTAGGATACGGGGCAGTGAGCACGGGTGATGGGTGAACGGGACTGGGTGTGAGTTAGGACACGGGGCAGTGAGCACGGGGTGATGGGTGAACGGGACTGGGTGTGAGTTAGGACACGGGCAGTGAGCACGGGGTGATGGGTGAACGGGACTGGGTGTGAGTTAGGACACGGGCAGTGAGCACGGGGTGATGGGTGAACAGGACTTGGTGCGAGTTAGGACACGGGGCAGTGAGCACGAGGTGATGGGTGAACGGGGCTCGGTGTGAGTTAGCACACGGGGCAGTGAGCACGGGGTGATGGGTGAACGGGACTGGGTGTGAGTTAGGACACAGGGCAGTGAGCACGGGGTGATGGGTGAACGGGACTGGGTGTAAGTTAGGACACGGGGCAGTGAGCACGGTAATGGGTGAATGGGGCTTGGCGTGAGTTAGGACACGGGCAGCGAGCACGGGGTGATGGGTGAACGGGGCTCGGTGTGAGTTAGGACACGGGGCAGTGAGCACAGGGTGATGGGTGAACGGGGCTCGGTGTGAGTTAGGACACGGGCAGTGAGCACAGGGTGATGGGTGAACGGGACTGGGTGTGAGTTAGGACACCGGGGCAGTGAGCACAGTGGGTGATGGGTGAACGGGACTGGGTGTGAGTTAGGACACGGGGCAGTGAGCACGGGGTGATGGGTGAACGGGACTTGGTGTGAGTTAGGACACGGGGCAGTGAGCACAGGCGGTGATGGGCGAACGGGACTGGGTGTGAGTTAGGACACGGGGCAGCGAGCACGGGGTGATGGGTGAACGGGGCTCGGTGTGAGTTAGGACACGGGGCAGTGAGCGCAGGGGGTGATGGGTGAACGGGACTGGGTGTGAGTTAAGACACGGGGCAGTGAGCACTGGGGGTGATGGGTGAACGGTACTGGGTGCGAGTTAGGACACGGGGCAGTGAGCACGGGGTGATGGGTGAATGGGACTGGGTGTGAGTTCGGACACGGGGCAGTGAGCACGGGGTGATGGGTGAACGGGACTGGGTGTGAGTTAGGACACGGGGCAGCGAGCACAGGGTGATGGGTGAACGGGGCTTGGTGTGAGTTAGGACACGGGTAGTGAGCACAGGGTGATGGGTGAACGGGACTGGGTGTGAGTTAGGACACGGGCAGTGAGCACAGGGTGATGGGTGAACGGGGCTCGGTGTGAGTTAGGACACGGGGCAGTGAGCACGGGGTGATGGGTGAACGGGACTGGGTGCGAGTTAGGACACGGGGCAGTGAGCACGGGGTGATGGGTGAACGGGGCTCGGTGCGAGTTAGGACACGGGCAGTGAGCACGGGGTGATGGGTGAACGGGACTGGGTGTGAGTTAGGACACGGGCAGCGAGCACGGGGTGATGGGTGAACGGGACTGGGTGTGAGTTAGGACACGGGGCAGTGAGCACAGAGGGTGATGGGTGAACGGTGCTTGGTGTGAGTTAGGACACGGGCAGTGAGCACGGGGTGATGGGTGAACGGGATTGGTGAGAGTTAGGACACGGGGCAGTGAGCACGGGTGATGGGTGAACGGGACTGGGTGTGAGTTAGGACACGGGGCAGTGAGCACAGTGGGTGATGGGTGAACGGGGCTTGGTGTGAGTTAGGACACGGGGCAGTGAGCACAGGGTGATGGGTGAACGGGGCTCGGTGTGAGTTAGGACACGGGCAGTGAGCACGGGGTGATGGGTGAACGGCACTGGGTGTGAGTTAGGTCACGGGCAGTGAGCACGGGGTGATGGGTGAACGGGACTGGGTGTGAGTTAGGACACGGGCAGTGAGCACAGGGTGATGGGTGAACGGGACTGGGTGCGAGTTAGGACACGGGGCAGTGAGCACGGGGTGATGGGTGAACGGGGCTCGGTGCGAGTTAGGACACGGGCAGTGAGCACGGGGCGATGGGTGAACGGGACTTGGTGCGAGTTAGGACACGGGGCAGTGAGCACGAGGTGATGGGTGAACGGGGCTCGGTGTGAGTTAGCACACGGGGCAGTGAGCACAGTGGGTGATGGGTGAACGGGACTGGGTGTGAGTTAGGACACGGGGCAGTGAGCACGAGGTGATGGGTGAACGGGGCTCGGTGTGAGTTAGCACACGGGGCAGTGAGCACGGGGTGATGGGTGAACGGGACTGGGTGTGAGTTAGGACACGGGGCAGTGAGCACGGGGTGATGGGCGAACGGGACTGGGTGTGAGTTAGGACACGGCAGTGAGCACGGGGTGATGGGTGAACGGGGCTTGGTGTGAGTCAGGACACGGGGCAGTGAGCACAGGGGGTGATGGGTGAATGGGACTGGGTGTAAGTTAGGACACGGGGCAGTGAGCACGGTAATGGGTGAACGGGGCTTGGTGTGAGTTAGGACACGGGCAGCGAGCGCAGGGTGATGGGTGAATGGGGCTTGGCGTGAGTTAGGACACGGGCAGTGAGCACGGGGTGATGGGTGAACGGGGCTCGGTGTGAGTTAGGACACGGGGCAGTGAGCACAGGGTGATGGGTGAACGGGACTGGTGTGAGTTAGGACACCGGGGCAGTGAGCACAGGGGGTGATGGGTGAACGGGACTGGGTGTGAGTTAGGACACGGAGCAGTGAGCACAGGGGGTGATGGGTGAACGGGACTGGGTGTGAGTTAGGACACGGGGCAGTGAGCACAGGGGGTGATGGGTGAACGGGACTGGGTGTGAGTTAGGACACGGAGCAGTGAGCACAGGGGGTGATGGGTGAACGGGACTGGGTGTGAGTTAGGACACCGGGGCAGTGAGCACAGGGGGTGATGGGTGAACGGGACTGGGTGTGAGTTAGGACACGGAGCAGTGAGCACAGGGTGATGGGTGAACGGGACTGGTGTGAGTTAGGACACCGGGGCAGTGAGCACAGGGGGTGATGGGTGAACGGGACTGGTGTGAGTTAGGACACCGGGGCAGTGAGCACAGGGGGTGATGGGTGAACGGGACTGGGTGTGAGTTAGGACACGGAGCAGTGAGCACAGGGGGTGATGGGTGAACGGGACTGGGTGTGAGTTAGGACACTGGGCAGTGAGCACGGGGGTGATGGGTGAACGGGACTGGGTGTGAGTTAGGACACGGGGCAGTGAGCACAGGGTGATGGGTGAACGGGACTGGTGTGAGTTAGGACACCGGGGCAGTGAGCACAGGGGGTGATGGGTGAACGGGACTGGGTGTGAGTTAGGACACGGAGCAGTGAGCACAGGGGGTGATGGGTGAACGGGATTGGGTGTGAGTTAGGACACGGGGCAGTGAGCACGGGGGTGATGGGTGAACGGGGCTTGGTGTGAGTTAGGACCCGGGGCAGCGAGCACAGGGGGTGATGGGTGAACGGGACTGGTGTGAGTTAGGACACCGGGGCAGTGAGCACAGGGGGTGATGGGTGAACGGGACTGGGTGTGAGTTAGGACACGGAGCAGTGAGCACAGGGGGTGATGGGTGAACGGGACTGGGTGTGAGTTAGGACACGGGGCAGTGAGCACAGGGGGTGATGGGTGAACGGGACTGGGTGTGAGTTAGGACACGGGGCAGTGAGCACGGGGGTGATGGGTGAACGGGGCTTGGTGTGAGTTAGGACACGGGGCAGCGAGCACAGGGTGATAGGTGAACGGGGCTTGGTGTGAGTTAGGACACGGGGCAGTGAGCACGGGGTGATGGGTGAACGGGGCTTGGTGTGAGTTAGGACACGGGGCAGTGAGCACAGGGGGTGATGGGTGAACGGTGCTTGGTGTGAGTTAGGACACGGGGCAGTGAGCACAGGGGGTGATGGGTGAACGGGACTGGGTGTGAGTTAGGACACGGGGCAGTGAGCACAGGGGGTGATGGGTGAACGGGACTTGGTGTGAGTTAGGATACGGGGCAGTGAGCACGGGTGATGGGTGAACGGGACTGGGTGTGAGTTAGGACACGGGGCAGTGAGCACAGGGGGTGATGGGTGAACGGGACTGGGTGTGAGTTAGGACGGGGGCAGTGAGCACGGGGTGATGGGTGAACGGGACTGGGTGTGAGTTAGGACACGGGCAGTGAGCACAGGGTGATGGGTGAACGGGACTGGGTGTGAGTTAGGACACGGGGCAGTGAGCACAGGGGGTGATGGGTGAACGGGACTGGGTGTGAGTTAGGACACGGGGCAGTGAGCACAGGGGGTGATGGGTGAACGGGACTGGGTGCGAGTTAGGACACGGGGCAGTGAGCACAGTGGGTGATGGGTGAACGGGACTGGGTGCGAGTTAGGACACGGGGCAGTGAGCACGGGGTGATGGGTGAACGGGACTGGGTGTGAGTGACGACACGGGGCAGTGAGCATAGGGGGTGATGGGTGAACGGGACTGGGTGTGAGTTAGGACACGGGGCAGTGAGCACGGGGTGATGGGTGAACGGGACTGGGTGTGAGTTAGGACACGGGGCAGTGAGCACAGGGTGATGGGTGAACAGGACTGGGTGTGAGTTAGGACACGGGGCAGTGAGCACGTGGTGATGGGT
The DNA here is from genome assembly GCF_052327205.1 of Somniosus microcephalus. Lineage (NCBI taxonomy): Eukaryota > Metazoa > Chordata > Chondrichthyes > Squaliformes > Somniosidae > Somniosus > Somniosus microcephalus. The sequence goes on along the minus strand of NW_028225179.1, from coordinate 31,496,973 downwards.
GAACGGGGCTTGGTGTGAGTTAGGACACGGGCAGTGAGCACAGGGGGTGATGGGTGAACGGGACTTGGTGCGAGTTAGGACACGGGGCAGTGAGCACTGGGGGTGATGGGTGAACGGGAATGGGTGTGAGTTAGGACACGGGGCAGTGAGCACGGGTGATGGGTGAACGGGACTGGGTGTGAGTTAGGACACGGGGCAGTGAGCACGGGGTGATGTGTGAACGGGACTTGGTGTGAGTTAGGACACGGGGCAGTGAGCACAGGGTGATGGGTGAACGGGGCTCGGTGTGAGTTAGGACACGGGCAGTGAGCACGGGGTGATGGGTGAACGGGACTGGGTGTGAGTTAGGACACGGGGCAGTGAGCACTGGGGGTGATGGGTGAACGGGACTGGGTGAGAGTTAGGACACGGGGCAGTGAGCACAGGGGGTGATGGGTGAACGGGACTCGGTGTGAGTTAGGACACGGGCAGTGAGCACAGGGTGATGGGTGAACGGGACTCGGTGTGAGTTAGGACACGGGGCAGTGAGCACGGGGTGATGGGTGAACGGGACTGGGTGTGAGTTAGGACACGGGGCAGTGAGCACAGGGGGTGATGGGTGAACGGGACTGGGTGTGAGTTAGGACACGGGGCAGTGAGCACAGGCGGTGATGGGTGAACGGGACTGGGTGTGAGTTGGGACACGGGCAGTGAGCACAGGGGGTGATGGGTGAACGGGACTGGGTGCGCGTTGGGACACGGGCAGTGAGCACGGGGTGATGGGTGAACGGGACTGCGTGCGAGTTAGGACACGGGCAGTGAGCACGGGGTGATGGGTGAACGGGACTGGGTGCGAGTTAGGACACGGGGCAGTGAGCACAGGGGGTGATCGGTGAACGGGACTTGGTGCGAGTTAGGACACGGGGCAGTGAGCACAGGGGGTGATGGGTGAACGGGAATGGGTGTGAGTTAGGACACGGGGCAGTGAGCACAGGGGGTGATGGGTGAACGGGACTGGGTGTGAGTTAGGACACGGGCAGTGAGCACAGGGTGATGGGTGAACGGGACTGGGTGTGAGTTAGGACACGGGGCAGTGAGCACAGGGGGTGATGGCTGAACGGGACTTGGTGCAAGTTAGGACACGGGGCAGCGAGCACGGGGTGATGGGTGAACGGGGCTCGGTGTGAGTTAGGACACGGGGCAGTGAGCACAGGGGTGATGGGTGAACGGGACTTGGTGCGAGTTAGGACACGGGGCAGTGAGCACAGGGGGTGATGGGTGAACGGGACTGGGTGTGAGTTAGGACACGGGGCAGTGAGCACGGGGTGATGGGTGAACGGGGCTCGGTCTGAGTTAGGACACGGGGCAGTGAGCACAGGGTGATGGGTGAACGGGACTGGGTGCGAGTTAAGACACGGGGCAGTGAGCACGGGGTGATGGGTGAATGGGACTGGGTGTGAGTTCGGACACGGGGCAGTGAGCACAGGGCGTTGGGTGAAAGGGGCTTGGTGTGAGCTAGGATACGGGGCAGTGAGCACGGGGTGATGGGTGAACGGGGCTTGGTGTGAGTTAGGACACGGGGCAGTGAGCACGGGGTGATGGGTGAACGGGACTGGGTGTGAGTTAGGACACGGGCAGTGAGCACAGGGGGTGATGGGTGAACGGGACTGGGTGTGAGTTAGGACACGGGCAGTGAGCACGGGGCGATGGGTGAACGGGACTGGGTGCGAGTTAGGACACCGGGCAGTGAGCACAGGGGGTGATGGGTGAACGGGACTTGGTGCGAGTTAGGACGCGGGGCAGTGAGCACAGGGTGATGGGTGAACGGGACTGGGTGTGAGTTCGGACACGGGGCAGTGAGCACAGGGGGTGATGGGTGAACGGGACTGGGTGTGAGTTAGGACACGGGGCAGTGAGCACGGGGTGATGGGTGAACGGGACTGGGTGCGAGTTAGGACACGGGGCAGTGAGCACAGGGGGTGATGGGTGAACGGGGCTCGGTGCGAGTTAGGACACGGGCAGTGAGCATGGGGTGATGGGTGAACGGGACTGGGTGTGAGTTAGGACACGGGGCAGTGAGCACAGGGGGTGATGGGTGAGCGGGACTGGGTGTGAGTTAGGACACGGGGCAGTGAGCACAGGGGGTGATGGGTGAACGGGACTTGGTGTGAGTTAGGATACGGGGCAGTGAGCACGGGTGATGGGTGAACGGGACTGGGTGTGAGTTAGGACACGGGGCAGTGAGCACAGGGGGTGATGGGTGAACGGGACTTGGTGTGAGTTAGGATACGGGGCAGTGAGCACGGGTGATGGGTGAACGGGACTGGGTGTGAGTTAGGACACGGGGCAGTGAGCACAGCGGGTGATGGGTGAACGGGACTGGGTGTGAGTTAGGACACGGGCAGTGAGCACGGGGTGATGGGTGAACGGGACTGGGTGTGAGTTAGGACACGGGCAGTGAGCACGGGGTGATGGGTGAACAGGACTTGGTGCGAGTTAGGACACGGGGCAGTGAGCACGAGGTGATGGGTGAACGGGGCTCGGTGTGAGTTAGCACACGGGGCAGTGAGCACGGGGTGATGGGTGAACGGGATTGGGTGTGAGTTAGGACACAGGGCAGTGAGCACGGGGTGATGGGTGAACGGGACTGGGTGTAAGTTAGGACACGGGGCAGTGAGCACGGTAATGGGTGAATGGGGCTTGGCGTGAGTTAGGACACGGGCAGCGAGCACGGGGTGATGGGTGAACGGGGCTCGGTGTGAGTTAGGACACGGGGCAGTGAGCACAGGGTGATGGGTGAACGGGACTGGGTGTGAGTTAGGACACGGGGCAGTGAGCACGGGGTGATGGGTGAACGGGACTTGGTGTGAGTTAGGACACGGGGCAGTGAGCACAGGCGGTGATGGGCGAACGGGACTGGGTGTGAGTTAGGACACGGGGCAGCGAGCACGGGGTGATGGGTGAACGGGGCTCGGTGTGAGTTAGGACACGGGGCAGTGAGCGCAGGGGGTGATGGGTGAACGGGACTGGGTGTGAGTTAAGACACGGGGCAGTGAGCACAGGGGGTGATGGGTGAACGGTACTGGGTGCGAGTTAGGACACGGGGCAGTGAGCACGGGGTGATGGGTGAATGGGACTGGGTGTGAGTTCGGACACTGGGCAGTGAGCACAGGGCGTTGGGTGAAAGGGGCTTGGTGTGAGTTAGGATACGGGGCAGTGAGCACGGGGTGATGGGTGAACGGGACTGGGTGTGAGTTAGGACACGGGGCAGCGAGCACAGGGTGATGGGTGAACGGGGCTTGGTGTGAGTTAGGACACGGGTAGTGAGCACAGGGTGATGGGTGAACGGGACTGGGTGTGAGTTAGGACACGGGCAGTGAGCACAGGGTGATGGGTGAACGGGGCTCGGTGTGAGTTAGGACACGGGGCAGTGAGCACGGGGTGATGGGTGAACGGGACTGGGTGCGAGTTAGGACACGGGGCAGTGAGCACAGGGGGTGATGGGTGAACGGGACTTGGTGCGAGTTAGGACGCGGGGCAGTGAGCACAGGGTGATGGGTGAACGGGACTGGGTGTGAGTTCGGACACGGGGCAGTGAGCACGGGGTGATGGGTGAACGGGACTGGGTGCGAGTTAGGACACGGGGCAGTGAGCACGGGGTGATGGGTGAACGGGGCTCGGTGCGAGTTAGGACACGGGCAGTGAGCACGGGGTGATGGGTGAACGGGACTGGGTGTGAGTTAGGACACGGGCAGCGAGCACGGGGTGATGGGTGAACGGGACTGGGTGTGAGTTAGGACACGGGGCAGTGAGCACAGAGGGTGATGGGTGAACGGTGCTTGGTGTGAGTTAGGACACGGGCAGTGAGCACGGGGTGATGGGTGAACGGGATTGGTGAGAGTTAGGACACGGGGCAGTGAGCACGGGTGATGGGTGAACGGGACTGGGTGTGAGTTAGGACACGGGGCAGTGAGCACAGTGGGTGATGGGTGAACGGGGCTTGGTGTGAGTTAGGACATGGGGCAGTGAGCACGGGTGATGGGTGAACGGGACTGGGTGTGAGTTAGGACACGGGGCAGTGAGCACAGTGGGTGATGGGTGAACGGGACTGGGTGTGAGTTAGGACACGGGGCAGTGAGCACAGGGTGATGGGTGAACGGGGCTCGGTGTGAGTTAGGACACGGGCAGTGAGCACGGGGTGATGGGTGAACGGCACTGGGTGTGAGTTAGGACACGGGGCAGTGAGCACGGGGTGATGGGTGAACGGGACTGGGTGTGAGTTAGGACACGGGCAGTGAGCACGGGGTGATGGGTGAACGGGACTGGGTGTGAGTTAGGACACGGGCAGTGAGCACAGGGTGATGGGTGAACGGGACTGGGTGCGAGTTAGGACACGGGGCAGTGAGCACGGGGTGATGGGTGAACGGGGCTCGGTGCGAGTTAGGACACGGGCAGTGAGCACGGGGCGATGGGTGAACGGGACTTGGTGCGAGTTAGGACACGGGGCAGTGAGCACGAGGTGATGGGTGAACGGGGCTCGGTGTGAGTTAGCACACGGGGCAGTGAGCACAGTGGGTGATGGGTGAACGGGACTGGGTGTGAGTTAGGACACGGGGCAGTGAGCACGAGGTGATGGGTGAACGGGGCTCGGTGTGAGTTAGCACACGGGGCAGTGAGCACGGGGTGATGGGTGAACGGGACTGGGTGTGAGTTAGGACACGGGGCAGTGAGCACGGGGTGATGGGTGAACGGGGCTTGGTGTGAGTCAGGACACGGGGCAGTGAGCACAGGGGGTGATGGGTGAATGGGACTGGGTGTAAGTTAGGACACGGGGCAGTGAGCACGGTAATGGGTGAACGGGGCTTGGTGTGAGTTAGGACACGGGCAGCGAGCGCAGGGTGATGGGTGAATGGGGCGTGGCGTGAGTTAGGACACGGGCAGTGAGCACGGGGTGATGGGTGAACGGGGCTCGGTGTGAGTTAGGACACGGGGCAGTGAGCACAGGGTGATGGGTGAACGGGACTGGTGTGAGTTAGGACACCGGGGCAGTGAGCACAGGGGGTGATGGGTGAACGGGACTGGGTGTGAGTTAGGACACGGAGCAGTGAGCGCAGGGGGTGATGGGTGAACGGGACTGGGTGTGAGTTAGGACACGGGGCAGTGAGCACAGGGGGTGATGGGTGAACGGGACTGGGTGTGAGTTAGGACACGGAGCAGTGAGCACAGGGGGTGATGGGTGAACGGGACTGGGTGTGAGTTAGGACACCGGGGCAGTGAGCACAGGGGGTGATGGGTGAACGGGACTGGGTGTGAGTTAGGACACGGAGCAGTGAGCACAGGGTGATGGGTGAACGGGACTGGTGTGAGTTAGGACACCGGGGCAGTGAGCACAGGGGGTGATGGGTGAACGGGACTGGTGTGAGTTAGGACACCGGGGCAGTGAGCACAGGGGGTGATGGGTGAACGGGACTGGGTGTGAGTTAGGACCCGGGGCAGCGAGCACAGGGGGTGATGGGTGAACGGGACTGGTGTGAGTTAGGACACCGGGGCAGTGAGCACAGGGGGTGATGGGTGAACGGGACTGGGTGTGAGTTAGGACACGGAGCAGTGAGCACAGGGGGTGATGGGTGAACGGGACTGGGTGTGAGTTAGGACACGGGGCAGTGAGCACGGGGGTGATGGGTGAACGGGGCTTGGTGTGAGTTAGGACACGGGGCAGCGAGCACAGGGTGATAGGTGAACGGGGCTTGGTGTGAGTTAGGACACGGGGCAGTGAGCACGGGGTGATGGGTGAACGGGGCTTGGTGTGAGTTAGGACACGGGGCAGTGAGCACAGGGGGTGATGGGTGAACGGGACTGGGTGTGAGTTAGGACACGGGGCAGTGAGCACAGGGGGTGATGGGTGAACGGGACTTAGTGTGAGTTAGGATACGGGGCAGTGAGCACGGGTGATGGGTGAACGGGACTGGGTGTGAGTTAGGACCCGGGGCAGTGAGCACAGGGGGTGATGGGTGAACGGGACTGGGTGTGAGTTAGGACACGGGGCAGTGAGCACAGTGGGTGATGGGTGAACGGGGCTTGGTGTGAGTTAGGATACGGGGCAGTGAGCACGGGTGATGGGTGAACGGGACTGGGTGTGAGTTAGGACACGGGGCAGTGAGCACAGGGGGTGATGGGTGAACGGGACTGGGTGTGAGTTAGGACACGGGCAGTGAGCACGGGGTGATGGGTGAACGGGACTGGGTGTGAGTTAGGACACGGGCAGTGAGCACAGGGTGATGGGTGAACGGGACTGGGTGTGAGTTAGGACACGGGGCAGTGAGCACAGGGGGTGATGGGTGAACGGGACTGGGTGTGAGTTAGGACACGGGGCAGTGAGCACAGGGGGTGATGGGTGAACGGGACTGGGTGTGAGTTAGGACACGGGGCAGTGAGCACAGTGGGTGATGGGTGAACGGGACTGGGTGCGAGTTAGGACACGGGGCAGTGAGCACGGGGTGATGGGTGAACGGGACTGGGTGTGAGTGACGACACGGGGCAGTGAGCATAGGGGGTGATGGGTGAACGGGACTGGGTGTGAGTTAGGACACGGGGCAGTGAGCACGGGGTGATGGGTGAACGGGACTGGGTGTGAGTTAGGACACGGGGCAGTGAGCACAGGGTGATGGGTGAACGGGGCTCGGTGTGAGCTAGGACACGGGGCAGTGAGCACGGGGTGATGGGTGAACGGGACTGGGTGTGAGTTAGGACACGGGCAGTGAGCACAGGGTGATGGGTGAACGGGACTGGGTGCGAGTTAGGACACGGGGCAGTGAGCACGGGGTGATGGGTGAACGGGGCTCGGTGCGAGTTAGGACACGGGCAGTGAGCACGGGGCGATGGGTGAACGGGACTTGGTGCGAGTTAGGACACGGGGCAGTGAGCACGAGGTGATGGGTGAACGGGGCTCGGTGTGAGTTAGCACACGGGGCAGTGAGCACAGTGGGTGATGGGTGAACGGGACTGGGTGTGAGTTAGGACACGGGGCAGTGAGCACGAGGTGATGGGTGAACGGGGCTCGGTGTGAGTTAGCACACGGGGCAGTGAGCACGGGGTGATGGGTGAACGGGACTGGGTGTGAGTTAGGACACGGGGCAGTGAGCACGGGGTGATGGGTGAACGGGGCTTGGTGTGAGTCAGGACACGGGGCAGTGAGCACAGGGGGTGATGGGTGAATGGGACTGGGTGTAAGTTAGGACACGGGGCAGTGAGCACGGTAATGGGTGAACGGGGCTTGGTGTGAGTTAGGACACGGGCAGCGAGCGCAGGGTGATGGGTGAATGGGGCGTGGCGTGAGTTAGGACACGGGCAGTGAGCACGGGGTGATGGGTGAACGGGGCTTGGTGTGAGTTAGGACACGGGCAGCGAGCGCAGGGTGATGGGTGAATGGGGCGTGGCGTGAGTTAGGACACGGGCAGTGAGCACGGGGTGATGGGTGAACGGGGCTCGGTGTGAGTTAGGACACGGGGCAGTGAGCACAGGGTGATGGGTGAACGGGACTGGTGTGAGTTAGGACACCGGGGCAGTGAGCACAGGGGGTGATGGGTGAACGGGACTGGGTGTGAGTTAGGACACGGAGCAGTGAGCGCAGGGGGTGATGGGTGAACGGGACTGGGTGTGAGTTAGGACACGGGGCAGTGAGCACAGGGGGTGATGGGTGAACGGGACTGGGTGTGAGTTAGGACACGGAGCAGTGAGCACAGGGGGTGATGGGTGAACGGGACTGGGTGTGAGTTAGGACACCGGGGCAGTGAGCACAGGGGGTGATGGGTGAACGGGACTGGGTGTGAGTTAGGACACGGAGCAGTGAGCACAGGGTGATGGGTGAACGGGACTGGTGTGAGTTAGGACACCGGGGCAGTGAGCACAGGGGGTGATGGGTGAACGGGACTGGTGTGAGTTAGGACACCGGGGCAGTGAGCACAGGGGGTGATGGGTGAACGGGACTGGGTGTGAGTTAGGACCCGGGGCAGCGAGCACAGGGGGTGATGGGTGAACGGGACTGGTGTGAGTTAGGACACCGGGGCAGTGAGCACAGGGGGTGATGGGTGAACGGGTCTGGGTGTGAGTTAGGACACGGAGCAGTGAGCACAGGGGGTGATGGGTGAACGGGACTGGGTGTGAGTTAGGACACGGGGCAGTGAGCACGGGGGTGATGGGTGAACGGGGCTTGGTGTGAGTTAGGACACGGGGCAGCGAGCACAGGGTGATAGGTGAACGGGGCTTGGTGTGAGTTAGGACACGGGGCAGTGAGCACGGGGTGATGGGTGAACGGGGCTTGGTGTGAGTTAGGACACGGGGCAGTGAGCACAGGGGGTGATGGGTGAACGGTGCTTGGTGTGAGTTAGGACACGGGGCAGTGAGCACAGGGGGTGATGGGTGAACGGGACTGGGTGTGAGTTAGGACACGGGGCAGTGAGCACAGGGGGTGATGGGTGAACGGGACTTGGTGTGAGTTAGGATACGGGGCAGTGAGCACGGGTGATGGGTGAACGGGACTGGGTGTGAGTTAGGACCCGGGGCAGTGAGCACAGGGGGTGATGGGTGAACGGGACTGGGTGTGAGTTAGGACACGGGGCAGTGAGCACAGTGGGTGATGGGTGAACGGGGCTTGGTGTGAGTTAGGATACGGGGCAGTGAGCACGGGTGATGGGTGAACGGGACTGGGTGTGAGTTAGGACACGGGGCAGTGAGCACAGGGGGTGATGGGTGAACGGGACTGGGTGTGAGTTAGGACACGGGCAGTGAGCACGGGGTGATGGGTGAACGGGACTGGGTGTGAGTTAGGACACGGGCAGTGAGCACAGGGTGATGGGTGAACGGGACTGGGTGTGAGTTAGGACACGGGGCAGTGAGCACAGGGGGTGATGGGTGAACGGGACTGGGTGTGAGTTAGGACACGGGGCAGTGAGCACAGGGGGTGATGGGTGAACGGGACTGGGTGTGAGTTAGGACACGGGGCAGTGAGCACAGTGGGTGATGGGTGAACGGGACTGGGTGCGAGTTAGGACACGGGGCAGTGAGCACGGGGTGATGGGTGAACGGGACTGGGTGTGAGTGACGACACGGGGCAGTGAGCATAGGGGGTGATGGGTGAACGGGACTGGGTGTGAGTTAGGACACGGGGCAGTGAGCACGGGGTGATGGGTGAACGGGACTGGGTGTGAGTTAGGACACGGGGCAGTGAGCACGGGGCGATGGGTGAACGGGACTTGGTGCGAGTTAGGACACGGGGCAGTGAGCACGAGGTGATGGGTGAACGGGGCTCGGTGTGAGTTAGCACACGGGGCAGTGAGCACAGTGGGTGATGGGTGAACGGGACTGGGTGTGAGTTAGGACACGGGGCAGTGAGCACGAGGTGATGGGTGAACGGGGCTCGGTGTGAGTTAGCACACGGGGCAGTGAGCACGGGGTGATGGGTGAACGGGACTGGGTGTGAGTTAGGACACGGGGCAGTGAGCACGGGGTGATGGGTGAACGGGGCTTGGTGTGAGTCAGGACACGGGGCAGTGAGCACAGGGGGTGATGGGTGAATGGGACTGGGTGTAAGTTAGGACACGGGGCAGTGAGCACGGTAATGGGTGAACGGGGCTTGGTGTGAGTTAGGACACGGGCAGCGAGCGCAGGGTGATGGGTGAATGGGGCGTGGCGTGAGTTAGGACACGGGCAGTGAGCACGGGGTGATGGGTGAACGGGGCTCGGTGTGAGTTAGGACACGGGGCAGTGAGCACAGGGTGATGGGTGAACGGGACTGGTGTGAGTTAGGACACCGGGGCAGTGAGCACAGGGGGTGATGGGTGAACGGGACTGGGTGTGAGTTAGGACACGGAGCAGTGAGCGCAGGGGGTGATGGGTGAACGGGACTGGGTGTGAGTTAGGACACGGGGCAGTGAGCACAGGGGGTGATGGGTGAACGGGACTGGGTGTGAGTTAGGACACGGAGCAGTGAGCACAGGGGGTGATGGGTGAACGGGACTGGGTGTGAGTTAGGACACCGGGGCAGTGAGCACAGGGGGTGATGGGTGAACGGGACTGGGTGTGAGTTAGGACACGGAGCAGTGAGCACAGGGTGATGGGTGAACGGGACTGGTGTGAGTTAGGACACCGGGGCAGTGAGCACAGGGGGTGATGGGTGAACGGGACTGGTGTGAGTTAGGACACCGGGGCAGTGAGCACAGGGGGTGATGGGTGAACGGGACTGGGTGTGAGTTAGGACCCGGGGCAGCGAGCACAGGGGGTGATGGGTGAACGGGACTGGTGTGAGTTAGGACACCGGGGCAGTGAGCACAGGGGGTGATGGGTGAACGGGACTGGGTGTGAGTTAGGACACGGAGCAGTGAGCACAGGGGGTGATGGGTGAACGGGACTGGGTGTGAGTTAGGACACGGGGCAGTGAGCACAGGGGGTGATGGGTGAACGGGACTGGGTGTGAGTTAGGACACGGGGCAGTGAGCACGGGGGTGATGGGTGAACGGGGCTTGGTGTGAGTTAGGACACGGGGCAGCGAGCACAGGGTGATAGGTGAACGGGGCTTGGTGTGAGTTAGGACACGGGGCAGTGAGCACGGGGTGATGGGTGAACGGGGCTTGGTGTGAGTTAGGACACGGGGCAGTGAGCACAGGGGGTGATGGGTGAACGGTGCTTGGTGTGAGTTAGGACACGGGGCAGTGAGCACAGGGGGTGATGGGTGAACGGGACTGGGTGTGAGTTAGGACACGGGGCAGTGAGCACAGGGGGTGATGGGTGAACGGGACTTGGTGTGAGTTAGGATACGGGGCAGTGAGCACGGGTGATGGGTGAACGGGACTGGGTGTGAGTTAGGACCCGGGGCAGTGAGCACAGGGGGTGATGGGTGAACGGGACTGGGTGTGAGTTAGGACACGGGGCAGTGAGCACAGTGGGTGATGGGTGAACGGGGCTTGGTGTGAGTTAGGATACGGGGCAGTGAGCACGGGTGATGGGTGAACGGGACTGGGTGTGAGTTAGGACACGGGGCAGTGAGCACAGGGGGTGATGGGTGAACGGGACTGGGTGTGAGTTAGGACACGGGCAGTGAGCACGGGGTGATGGGTGAACGGGACTGGGTGTGAGTTAGGACACGGGCAGTGAGCACAGGGTGATGGGTGAACGGGACTGGGTGTGAGTTAGGACACGGGGCAGTGAGCACAGGGGGTGATGGGTGAACGGGACTGGGTGTGAGTTAGGACACGGGGCAGTGAGCACAGGGGGTGATGGGTGAACGGGACTGGGTGTGAGTTAGGACACGGGGCAGTGAGCACAGTGGGTGATGGGTGAACGGGACTGGGTGCGAGTTAGGACACGGGGCAGTGAGCACGGGGTGATGGGTGAACGGGACTGGGTGTGAGTGACGACACGGGGCAGTGAGCATAGGGGGTGATGGGTGAACGGGACTGGGTGTGAGTTAGGACACGGGGCAGTGAGCACGGGGTGATGGGTGAACGGGACTGGGTGTGAGTTAGGACACGGGGCAGTGAGCACAGGGTGATGGGTGAACGGGGCTCGGTGTGAGCTAGGACACGGGGCAGTGAGCACGGGGTGATGGGTGAACGGGACTTGGTGCGAGTTAGCACACGGGGCAGTGAGCACAGGGGGTGATGGGTGAATGGGACTGGGTGTGAGTTAGGACACAGGGCAGTGAGCACAGGGGATGATGGGTGAACGGGGCTTGGTGTGAGTTAGGACACTGGGCAGTGAGCACGGTGATGGGTGAACGGGACTGGGTGTGAGTTAGGACACGGGCAGCGAGCGCAAGGGGTGATGGGTGAATGGGACTGGGTGTGAGTTAGGACGCGGGCAGCGAGCGCAGGGTGATGGGTGAATGGGGCTTGGCGTGAGTTAGGACACGGGCAGTGAGCACAGGGGGTGATGGGTGAACGGGGCTCGGTGTGAGTTAGGACACGGGGCAGCGAGCATAGGGTGATGGGTGAATGGGGCTCGGTGTGAATTAGGACACGGGGCAGTGAGCACAGGGTGATGGGTGAAGGGGGCTTGGTGTGAGTTAGGACACGATCAGTGAGCACAGGGTGATGGGTGAACGGGACTGGGTGTGAGTTAGGACACGGGGCAGTGAGCACAGGGTGATGGGTGAACAGGACTGGGTGTGAGTTAGGACACGGGGCAGTGAGCACGGGGTGATGGGCGAACGGGACTGGGTGTGAGTTAGGACACGGGCAGCGAGCACGGGGTGATGGGTGAACGGGACTGGGTGTGAGTTAGGATACGGGGCAGTGAGCACAGTGGGTGATGGGTGAACGGGGCTTGGTGTGAGTTAGGATACGGGGCAGTGAGCACGGGGTGATGGGTGAACGGGACTGGGTGTGAGTTAGGACACGGGGTAGTGAGCACGGGGTGATGGGTGAACGGGACTGGGCGTGAGTTAGGACACGGGGCAGTGAGCACGGGGTGATGGGTGAACGGGACTGAGTGTGAGTTAGGACACGGGGCAGTGAGCACGGGGTGATGGGTGAATGGGACTGGGTGTGAGTTAGGATACGGCGCAGTGAGCACGGGGTGATGGGTGAACGGGACTGGGCGTGAGTTAGGACACGGGGCAGTGAGCACGGGGTGATGGGTGAACGGGACTGAGTGTGAGTTAGGACACGGGGCAGTGAGCACGGGGTGATGGGTGAACGGGACTGGGTGTGAGTTAGGATACGGGGCAGTGAGCACGGGGGGTGATGGGTGAACGGGACTGGGTGTGAGTTAGGACACGGGCAGTGAGCACAGGGGTGATGGGTGAACGGGACTGGGTGTGAGTTAGGACACGGGGCAGTGAGCACGGGGTGATGGGTGAACGGGGCTTGGTGTGAGTTAGGATACGGGGCAGTGAGCACGGGGTGATGGGTGAACGGGGCTCGGTGCGAGTTAGGACACGGCAGTGAGCACGGGGTGATGGGTGAACGGGACTGTGTGTGAGTTAGGACACGGGGCAGTGAGCACAGGGGGTGATGGGTGAACGGGACTGGGTGTGAGTTAAGACACGGGGGAGTGAGCACGGGGTGATGGGTGAACGGTACTGGGTGCGAGTTAGGACACGGGGCAGTGAGTACGGGGTGATGGGTGAATGGGACTGGGTGTGAGTTCGGACACGGGGCAGTGAGCACAGGGCGTTGGGTGAAAGGGGCTTGGTGTGAGTTAGGATACGGGGGAGTGAGCACAGGGGGTGATGGGTGAACGGGACTGGGTGTGAGTTAGGACACGGGGCAGTGAGCACGGGGTGATGGGTGAAGGGGACTGGGTGTGAGTTAGGACACGGGGCAGCGAGCACAGGGTGATGGGTGAACGGGGCTTGGTGTGAGTTAGGACACGGGTTGTGAGCACAGGGTGATGGGTGAACGGGACTGGGTGTGAGTTAGGACACGGGGCAGTGAGCACAGGGTGATGGGTGAACGGGGCTCGGTGTGAGTTAGGACACGGGGCAGTGAGCACTGGGGGTGATGGGTGAACGGGACTGGGTGTGAGTTAGGACACGGGGCAGTGAGCACTGGGGGTGATGGGTGAACGGGGCTCGGTGTGAGTTAGGACACGGGGCAGTGAGCACGGGGTGATGGGTGAACGGGACTTGGTGTGAGTTAGGACACGGGGCAGGGAGCACGGGGTGATGGGTGAACGGGACTGGGTGCGAGTTAGGACACGGGGCAGTGAGCACAGGCGGTGATGGGTGAACGGGACTTGGTGCGAGTTAGGACGCGGGGCAGTGAGCACAGGGTGATGGGTGAACGGGACTGGGTGTGAGTTTGGACACGGGGCAGTGAGCACAGGGGGTGATGGGTGAACGGGACTGGGTGTGAGTTAGGACACGGGGCAGTGAGCACGGGGTGATGGGTGAACGGGGCTTGGTGTGAGTTAGGACACTGGGCAGTGAGCACGGTGATGGGTGAACGGGACTGGGTGTGAGTTAGGACACGGGCAGCGAGCGCAAGGGGTGATGGGTGAATGGGACTGGGTGTGAGTTAGGACGCGGGCAGCGAGCGCAGGGTGATGGGTGAATGGGGCTTGGCGTGAGTTAGGACACGGGCAGTGAGCACAGGGGGTGATGGGTGAACGGGGCTCGGTGTGAGTTAGGACACGGGGCAGCGAGCATAGGGTGATGGGTGAATGGGGCTCGGTGTGAATTAGGACACGGGGCAGTGAGCACAGGGTGATGGGTGAAGGGGGCTTGGTGTGAGTTAGGACACGATCAGTGAGCACAGGGTGATGGGTGAACGGGACTGGGTGTGAGTTAGGACACGGGGCAGTGAGCACAGGGTGATGGGTGAACAGGACTGGGTGTGAGTTAGGACACGGGGCAGTGAGCACGGGGTGATGGGCGAACGGGACTGGGTGTGAGTTAGGACACGGGCAGCGAGCACGGGGTGATGGGTGAACGGGACTGGGTGTGAGTTAGGATACGGGGCAGTGAGCACAGTGGGTGATGGGTGAACGGGGCTTGGTGTGAGTTAGGATACGGGGCAGTGAGCACGGGGTGATGGGTGAACGGGACTGGGTGTGAGTTAGGACACGGGGTAGTGAGCACGGGGTGATGGGTGAACGGGACTGGGCGTGAGTTAGGACACGGGGCAGTGAGCACGGGGTGATGGGTGAACGGGACTGAGTGTGAGTTAGGACACGGGGCAGTGAGCACGGGGTGATGGGTGAATGGGACTGGGTGTGAGTTAGGATACGGCGCAGTGAGCACGGGGTGATGGGTGAACGGGACTGGGCGTGAGTTAGGACACGGGGCAGTGAGCACGGGGTGATGGGTGAACGGGACTGAGTGTGAGTTAGGACACGGGGCAGTGAGCACGGGGTGATGGGTGAACGGGACTGGGTGTGAGTTAGGATACGGGGCAGTGAGCACGGGGGGTGATGGGTGAACGGGACTGGGTGTGAGTTAGGACACGGGCAGTGAGCACAGGGGTGATGGGTGAACGGGACTGGGTGTGAGTTAGGACACGGGGCAGTGAGCACGGGGTGATGGGTGAACGGGGCTTGGTGTGAGTTAGGATACGGGGCAGTGAGCACGGGGTGATGGGTGAACGGGGCTCGGTGCGAGTTAGGACACGGCAGTGAGCACGGGGTGATGGGTGAACGGGACTGTGTGTGAGTTAGGACACGGGGCAGTGAGCACAGGGGGTGATGGGTGAACGGGACTGGGTGTGAGTTAAGACACGGGGGAGTGAGCACGGGGTGATGGGTGAACGGTACTGGGTGCGAGTTAGGACACGGGGCAGTGAGTACGGGGTGATGGGTGAATGGGACTGGGTGTGAGTTCGGACACGGGGCAGTGAGCACAGGGCGTTGGGTGAAAGGGGCTTGGTGTGAGTTAGGATACGGGGGAGTGAGCACAGGGGGTGATGGGTGAACGGGACTGGGTGTGAGTTAGGACACGGGGCAGTGAGCACGGGGTGATGGGTGAAGGGGACTGGGTGTGAGTTAGGACACGGGGCAGCGAGCACAGGGTGATGGGTGAACGGGGCTTGGTGTGAGTTAGGACACGGGTTGTGAGCACAGGGTGATGGGTGAACGGGACTGGGTGTGAGTTAGGACACGGGGCAGTGAGCACAGGGTGATGGGTGAACGGGGCTCGGTGTGAGTTAGGACACGGGGCAGTGAGCACTGGGGGTGATGGGTGAACGGGACTGGGTGTGAGTTAGGACACGGGGCAGTGAGCACTGGGGGTGATGGGTGAACGGGGCTCGGTGTGAGTTAGGACACGGGGCAGTGAGCACGGGGTGATGGGTGAACGGGACTTGGTGTGAGTTAGGACACGGGGCAGGGAGCACGGGGTGATGGGTGAACGGGACTGGGTGCGAGTTAGGACACGGGGCAGTGAGCACAGGCGGTGATGGGTGAACGGGACTTGGTGCGAGTTAGGACGCGGGGCAGTGAGCACAGGGTGATGGGTGAACGGGACTGGGTGTGAGTTTGGACACGGGGCAGTGAGCACAGGGGGTGATGGGTGAACGGGACTGGGTGTGAGTTAGGACACGGGGCAGTGAGCACGGGGTGATGGGTGAACGGGACTGGGTGCGAGTTAGGACACGGGACAGTGAGCACAGGGGGTGATGGGTGAACGGGACTGGGTGTGAGTTAGGACACGGGGCAGTGAGCACGGGGTGATGGGTGAACGGGGCTCGGTGCGAGTTAGGACACGGGCAGTGAGCACGGGGTGATGGGGGAACGGGACTGGGTGTGAGTTAGGACACGGGCAGCGAGCACAGGGGGTGATGGGTGAACGGGACTGGGTGTGAGTTAGGACACGGGGCAGTGAGCACAGAGGGTGATGGGTGAACGGTGCTTGGTGCGAGTTAGGACACGGGCAGTGAGCATGGGGTGATGGGTGAACGGGACTTGGTGAGAGTTAGGACACGGGGCAGTGAGCACAGTGGGTGATGGGTGAACGGGACTGGGTGTGAGTTAGGACACGGGGCAGTGAGCACAGGGTGATGGGTGAACGGGACTGGGTGTGAGTTAGGACACGGGGCAGTGAGCACAGTGGGTGATGGGTGAACGGGACTGGGTGTGAGTTAGGACACGGGGCAGTGAGCACAGGGTGATGGGTGAACGGGGCTCGGTGTGAGTTAGGACACGGGCAGTGAGCACGGGGTGATGGGTGAACGGGACTGGGTGTGAGTTAGGACACGGGGCAGTGAGCACGGGGTGATGGGTGAACGGGACTGGGTGTGAGTTAGGACACGGGCAGTGAGCACGGGGTGATGGGTGAACGGGACTGGGTGTGAGTTAGGACACGGGCAGTGAGCACAGGGGGTGATGGGTGAACGGGGCTCGGTGTGAGCTAGGACACGGGGCAGTGAGCACGGGCTGATGGGTGAACGGGACTGGGTGCGAGTTAGGACACGGGGCAGTGAGCACGGGGTGATGGGTGAACGGGGCTCGGTGCGAGTTAGGACACGGGGCAGTGAGCACGAGGTGATGGGTGAACGGGGCTCGGTGTGAGTTAGGACACGGGGCAGTGAGCACAGGGGGTGATGGGCGAACGGGACTGGGTGTGAGTTAGGACACAGGGCAGTGAGCACAGGGGGTGACCGGTGAACGGGGCTTGGTGTGAGTTAGGACACGGGGCAGTGAGCACGGGGTGATGGGTGAATGGGACTGGGTGTAAGTTAGGACACGGGGCAGTGAGCGCGGTAATGGGTGAACGGGACTGGGTGTGAGTTAGGACACGGGCAGCGAGCGCAGGGGGTGATGGGTGAATGGGACTGGGTGTGAGTTAGGACACGGGCAGCGAGGGCAGGGTGATGGGTGAATGGGGCTTGGCGTGAGTTAGGACACGGGCAGTGAGCACGGGGTGATGGGTGAACGGGGCTCGGTGTGAGTTAGGACACGGGGCAGTGAGCACAGGGTGATGGGTGAACGGGGCTCGGTGTGAGTTAGGACACGGGCAGTGAGCACAGGGTCATGGGTGAACGGGACTGGTGTGAGTTAGGACACGGGGCAGTGAGCACGGTGGGTGATGGGTGAACGGGACTGGGTGTGAGTTAGGACACGGGGCAGTGAGCACAGGGGGTGATGGGTGAACGGGACTGGGTGTGAGTTAGGACACGGGGCAGTGAGCACAGGGGGTGATGGGTGAATGGGACTGGGTGTGAGTTAGGACACGGGTGTGAGTTAGGACACGGGGCAGTGAGCACACGGGGTGATGGGTGAACGGGGCTTGGTGTGAGTTAGGACACGGGGCAGCGAGCACAGGGTGATAGCTGAACGGGGCTTGGTGTGAGTTAGGACACGGGGCAGTGAGCACGGGGTGATGGGTGAACGGGGCTTGGTGTGAGTTAGGATACGGGCAGTGAGCACAGGGGGTGATGGGTGAACGGGACTTGGTGTGAGTTAGGACACGGGGCAGTGAGCAAAGGGGGTGATGGGTGAACGGTGCTTGGTGTGAGTTAGGACACGGGGCAGTGAGCACAGGGGGTGATGGGTGAACGGTACTGGGTGTGAGTTAGGACACGGGGCAGTGAGCACAGGGGGTGATGGGTGAACGGGGACTGGGTGTGAGTTAGGACACGGGCAGCGAGCACAGGGGGTGATGGCGTGAACGGGACTGAGTGTGAGTTACGACACGGGGCAGTGAGCACAGAGGGTGTGGGTGAGGGAACGGTGCTTGGTGTGAGTTAGGACACGGGGCAGTGAGCACAGGGGGTGATGGGTGAACGGTACTGGGTGAGAGTTAGGACACGGGCAGTGAGCACGGGGGTGATGGGTGAACGGGACTTGGTGAGAGTTAGGACACGGGGCAGTGAGCACAGCGGGTGATGGGTGAACGGGACTTGGTGTGAGTTAGGATACGGGGCAGTGAGCACGGGTGATGGGTGAACGGGACTGGGTGTGAGTTAGGACACGGGGCAATGAGCACAGTGGGTGATGGGTGAACGGGGCTTGGTGTGAGTTAGGATACGGGGCAGTGAGCACGGGTGATGGGTGAACGGGACTGGGTGTGAGTTAGGACACGGGGCAGTGAGCACGGGGTGATGGGTGAACGGGACTGGGTGTGAGTTAGGACACGGGCAGTGAGCACGGGGTGATGGGTGAACGGGACTGGGTGTGAGTTAGGACACGGGGCAGTGAGCACAGGGTGATGGGTGAACGGGACTGGGTGTGAGTTAGGACACGGGGCAGTGAGCACAGGGGGTGATGGGTGAACGGGACTGGGTGTGAGTTAGGACACGGGGCAGTGAGCACAGGGGTGATGGGGTGAACGGGACTGGGTGTGAGTTAGGACACGGGGCAGTGAGCACAGGGGTGATGGGTGAACGGGGCTCGGGTGTGAGCGAGGACACGGGGCAGTGAGCACGGGGTGATGGGTGAACGGGACTGGGTGTGAGTTAGGACACGGGGCAGTGAGCACAGGGTGATGGGTGAACGGGACTCGGTGTGAGTTAGGACACGGGGCAGTGAGCACAGGGGTGATGGGTGAACGGGGCTCGGTGGTGAGTTAGGACACGGGCAGTGAGCACAGGGTGATGGGTGAACGGGACTGGTGTGAGTTAGGACACCGGGGCGGTGAGCACGGGGTGATGGGTGAACGGGACTGGGTGTGAGTTAGGACACGGGGCAGTGAGCACAGGGGGTGATGGGTGAACGGGACTGGGTGTGAGTTAGGACACGGGGCAGTGAGCACAGGGGGTGATGGGTGAATGGGACTGGGTGTGAGTTAGGACACGGGGCAGTGAGCACGGGGTGATGGGTGAACGGGACTGGGTGTGAGTTAGGACACGGGGCAGTGAGCACAGGGGGTGATGGGTGAACGGGGCTTGGTGTGAGTTAGGACACGGGGCAGCGAGCACAGGGTGATAGCTGAACGGGGCTTGGTGTGAGTTAGGACACGGGGCAGTGAGCACGGGGTGATGGGTGAACGGGGCTTGGTGTGAGTTAGGATACGGGCAGTGAGCACAGGGGGTGATGGGGTGAACGGGACTTGGTGCGAGTTAGGACACGGGGCAGTGAGCAAAGGGGGGTGATGGGTGAACGGTGCTTGGTGTGAGTTAGGACACGGGGCAGTGAGCACAGGGGGTGATGGGTGAACGGTACTGGGTGTGAGGTTAGGACACGGGGCAGTGAGCACAGGGGGTGATGGGTGAACGGGACTGGGTGTGAGTTAGGACACGGGCAGCGAGCACAGGGGGTGATGGGTGAACGGTGCTTGGTGTGAGTTACGACACGGGGCAGTGAGCACGGGTGATGGGTGAACGGGACTGGGTGTGAGTTAGGACACGGGGCAGTGAGCACAGGGGGTGATGGGTGAACGGGACTGGGTGTGAGTTAGGACACGGGCAGTGAGCACGGGGTGATGGGTGAACGGGACTGGGTGTGAGTTAGGACACGGGGCAGTGAGCACAGGGTGATGGGTGAACGGGACTGGGTGTGAGTTAGGACACGGGGCAGTGAGCACAGGGGGTGATGGGTGAACGGGACTGGGTGTGAGTTAGGACACGGGGCAGTGAGCACAGGGTGATGGGTGAACGGGGCTCGGTGTGAGGGAGGACACGGGGCAGTGAGCACGGGGTGATGGGTGAACGGGACTGGGTGTGAGTTAGGACACGGGGCAGTGAGCACGGGGTGATGGGTGAACGGGACTTGGTGCGAGTTAGGACACGGGGCAGTGAGCACGAGGTGATGGGTGAACGGGGCTCGGTGTGAGTTAGCACACGGGGCAGTGAGCACGGGGTGATGGGTGAACGGGACTGGGTGTGAGTTAGGACACAGGGCAGTGAGCACAGGGGATGATGGGTGAACGGGACTGGGTGTGAGTTAGGACACGGGCAGCGAGCGCAAGGGGTGATGGGTGAATGGGACTGGGTGTGAGTTAGGACACGGGCAGCGAGCGCAGGGTGATGGGTGAATGGGGCTTGGCGTGAGTTAGGACACGGGCAGTGAGCACGGGGGTGATGGGTGAACGGGGCTCGGTGTGAGTTAGGACACGGGGCAGTGAGCACAGGGGGTGATGGGTGAATGGGGCTCGGTGTGAATTAGGACACGGGGCAGTGAGCACAGGGTGATGGGTGAACGGGGCTTGGTGTGAGTTAGGACACGGGGCAGTGAGCACGGGGTGATGGGTGAACGGGACTGGGTGTGAGTTAGGACACGGGGCAGTGAGCACGGGGTGATGGGTGAACGGGACTGGGAGTGAATTAGGACACGGGGCAGTGAGCACAGGGTGATGGGTGAACGGGACTGGGTGCGAGTTCGGACACGGGCAGTGAGCACAGGGGGTGATGGGTGAACGGGACTGGGTGTGAGTTAGGACACGGGGCAGTGAGCACGGGGTGATGGGTGAATGGGACTGGGTGTGAGTTCGGATACGGCGCAGTGAGCACGGGGTGATGGGTGAACGGGACTGGGCGTGAGTTAGGACACGGGGCAGTGAGCACAGGGGGTGATGGGTGAACGGGACTGAGTGTGAGTTAGGACACGGGGCAGTGAGCACGGGGTGATGGGTGAACGGGACTGGGTGTGAGTTAGGATACGGGGCAGTGAGCACAGGGGTGATGGGTGAACGGGACTGGGTGTGAGTTAGGACACGGGGCAGTGAGCACAGGGGGTGATGGGTGAACGGGGCTTGGTGTGAGTTAGGACACAGGGCTTGGTGTGAGTTAGGACACAGGGCAGTGAGCACGGGGTGATGGGTGAATGGGACTGGGTGTGAGTTAGGACACGGGGCAGTGAGCACAGGGGTGATGGGTGAACGGGGCTCGGTGTGAGTTAGGACACAGGCAGTGAGCACGGGGTGATGGGTGAACGGGACATGGGTGTGAGCTAGGACACAGGGCAGTGAGCACAGGGGTGATGGGTGAACGGGACTCGGTGCGAGTTAGGACACGGGGCTGTGAGCACAGGGTGATGGGTGAACGGGGCTTGGTGTGAGTTAGGACACGGGCAGTGAGCACAGGGTGATGGGTGAACGGGGCTCGGTGTGAGTTAGGACACGGGGCAGCGAGCACAGGGGGTGATGGGTGAACGGGGCTTGGCGTGAGAGGACACGGGCAGTGAGCACAGGGTGATGGGTGAACGGGGCTCGGTGTGAGTTACGACACGGGGCAGTGAGCACAGGGTGATGGGTGAACGGGGCTCGGTGCGATTTAGGACACGGGGCAGTGAGCACGGGGTGATGGGTGAACGGGACTGGGTGTGAGTTAGGACACGGGCTGTGAGCACAGGGTGATGGGTAAACGGGACTGGGTGTGAGTTAGGACACGGGCAGTGAGCACGGGGGGTGATGGGTGAACGGGACTCGATGTGAGTTCGGACACGGGGCAGTGAGCACAGTGGGTGATGGGTGAACGGGGCTCGGTGTGAGTTAGGACACGGGGCAGTGAGCACAGGGGGTGATGGGTGAACGGGGCTTGGCGTGAGAGGACACGGGCAGTGAGCACAGGGTGATGGGTGAACGGGACTTGGTGCGAGTTAGGACACGGGGCAGTGAGCACGGGGTGATGGGCGAACGGGGCTCGGTGCGAGTTAGGACACGGGGCAGTGAGCACAGGGGGTGATGGGTGAACGGGGCTCGGTGCGTGTTTGGACACGGGTCAGTGAGCACAGGGGGTGATGGGTGAACGGGACTGGGTGCGAGTTAGGACACGGGCAGTGAGCACGGGGTGATGGATGAACGGGACTTGGTGCGAGTTAGGACACGGGGCAGTGAGCACGGTGATGGGTGAACGGGACTGGGTGTGAGTTAGGACACGGGCAGCGAGCGCAGGGTGATGGGTGAATGGGGCTTGGCGTGAGTTAGGACACGGGCAGTGAGCACAGGGGGTGATGGGTGAACGGGACTGGGTGTGAGTTAGGACACGGGGCAGTGAGCACGGGGTGATGGGTGAACGGGACTGGGTGTGAGTTAGGACACGGGGCAGTGAGCACAGGGTGATGGGTGAACGGGGCTCGGTGTGAGCTAGGACACGGGGCAGTGAGCACGGGGTGATGGGTGAACGGGACTGGGTGCGAGTTAGGACACGGGCAGTGAGCACGGGGTGATGGGTGAACGGGACTTGGTGTGAGTTAGGACACAGGGCAGTGAGCACGGGATGATGGGTGAACGGGGCTTGGTGTGAGTTAGGACACGGGCAGCGAGCGCAAGGGCTGATGGGTGAATGGGACTGGGTGTGAGTTAGGACACGGGCAGCGAGCGCAAGGGGTGATGGGTGAATGGGACTGGGTGTGAGTTAGGACACGGGCAGCGAGCGCAAGGGGTGATGGGTGAATGGGACTGGGTGTGAGTTAGGACACGGGCAGCGAGCGCAGGGTGATGGGTGAATGGGGCTTGGCGTGAGTTAGGACACGGGCAGTGAGCACGGGGTGATGGGTGAATGGGGCTCGGTGTGAGTTAGGACACGGGGCAGTGAGCACAGGGTGATGGGTGAACGGGGCTTGGTGTGAGTTAGGACACGGGCAGTGAGCACGGGGTGATGGGTGAACAGGACTGGGTGTGAGTTAGGACACGGGGCAGTGATCACGGGGTGATGGGTGAACAGGACTGGGTGTGAGTTAGGACACGGGGCAGTGAGCACGGGGTGATGGGCGAACGGGACTGGGTGTGAGTTAGGACACGGGCAGTGAGCACGGGGTGATGGGTGAACGGGACTTGGTGTGAGTTAGGACACGGGGCAGTGAGCACAGGGGGTGATGGGTGAACGGGACTTGGTGCGAGTTAGGACACGGGGCAGTGAGCACGAGGTGATGGGTGAACGGGGCTCGGTGTGAGTTAGCACACGGGGCAGTGAGCACGGGGTGATGGGTGAACGGGGCTTGGTGTGAGTTAGGACACGGGGCAGTGAGCACGAGGTGATGGGTGAACAGGGCTCGGTGTGAGTTAGGACACGGGGCAGTGAGCACGGGTGAGGGGTGAACTGGACTGGGTGTGAGTTAGGACACGGGGCAGTGAGCACAGGGGGTGATGGGTGAATGGGACTGGGTGTAAGTTAGGACACGGGGCAGTGAGCACGGTGATGGGTGAACGGGACTGGGTGTGAGTTAGGACACGGGCAGCGAGCGCAGGGGGTGATGGGTGAATGGGACTGGGTGTGAGTTAGGACACGGGCAGCGAGCGCAGGGTGATGGGTGAATGGGGCTTGGCGTGAGTTAGGACACGAGCAGTGAGCACGGGGTGATGGGTGAACGGGGCTCGGTGTGAGTTAGGACACGGGGCAGTGAGCACAGTGGGTGATGGGTGAACGGGACTGGTGTGAGTTAGGACACGGGGCAGCGAGCACGGGGTGATGGGTGAACGGGGCTTGGTGTGAGTTAGGACACGGGGCAGCGAGCACAGGGGGTGATGGGTGAACGGGACTGGGTGTGAGTTAGGACACGGGGCAGTGAGCACGGGGTGATGGGTGAATGTGGCTCGGTGTGAGTTAGGACACGGGGCAGCGAGCATAGGGTGATGGGTGAATGGGGCTCGGTGTGAATTAGGACACGGGGCAGTGAGCACAGGGTGATGGTTGAACGGGACTGGGTGTGAGTTAGGACACGGGCAGTGAGCACAGGGTGATGGGTGAACAGGACTGGGTGTGAGTTAGGACACGGGGCAGTGAGCACGGGGTGATGGGTGAACGGGGCTTGGTGTGAGTTAGGACACGGGCAGTGAGCACGGGGTGATGGGTGAACGGGACTTGGTGCGAGTTAGGACACGGGGCAGTGAGCACAGAGGGTGATGAGGGAATGGGTGAGTGTTAGGACACGGGGCAGTGAGCACAGGGGGTGATGGGTGAACGGGACTGGGTGTGAGTTAGGACACGGGGCAGTGAGCACAGGGGGTGATGGGTGAACGGTGCTTGGTGTGAGTTAGGACACGGGCAGTGAGCACGGGGTGATGGGTGAACGGGACTTGGTGTGAGTTAGGATACGGGGCAGTGAGCACAGGGTGATGGGTGAACGGGACTGGGTGTGAGTTAGGACACGGGGCAGTGAGCACAGGGTGATGGGTGAACGGGACTGGGTGTGAGTTAGGACACGGGGCAGTGAGCACAGGGTGATGGGTGAACGGGACTGGGTGTGAGTTACGACACGGGGCAGTGAGCACAGGGGGTGATGGGTGAACGGGGCTCGGTGTGAGTTAGGACACGGGCAGTGAGCACGGGGTGATGGGTGAACGGGACTGGGTGCGAGTTAGGACACGGGCAGTGAGCACAGGGTGATGGGTGAACGGGACTGGGTGTGAGTTAGGACACGGCGCAGTGAGCACAGGGTGAGAGGTGAACGGGGCTCGGTGCGAGTTAGGACACGGGCAGTGAGCACAGGGTGATGGATGAACGGGATTGGGTGTGAGTTAGGACACGGGGCAGTGAGCACGGGGTGATGGGTGAACGGGACTGGGTGTGAGTTAGGACACGGGGCAGTGAGCACAGGCGGTGATGGGTGAACGGGGCTCGGTGTGAGTTAGGACACGGGCAGTGAGCACAGGGGGTGATGGGTGAACGGGGCTTCGTGTGAGTTAGGATACGGGGCAGTGAGCACGGGGTGGTGGGTGAACGGGACTGGGTGTGAGTTAGGATACAGGGCAGTGAGCACGGGGTGATGGGTGAACGTGGCTTGGTGTGAGTTAGGACACGGGGCAGTGAGCACAGGGTGATGGGTGAACGGGACTGGGTGCGAGTTAGGACACGGGGCAGTGAGCACGGGGTGATGGGTGAACGGGACTGGGTGCGAGTTAGGACACGGGGCAGTGAGCACAGGGGGTGATGGGTGAACGGGACTGGGTGTGAGTTAGGATACGGGGCAGTGAGCACGGGGGGTGATGGGTGAACGGGACTTGGTGTGAGTTAGGACACGGGGCAGTGAGCACAGGGGGTGATGGGTGAACGGGACTGGGTGTGAGTTAGGACACGCTGCAGTGAGCACAGGGGGTGATGGGTGAACGGGACTCGGTGTGAGTTAGGACACGGGGCAGTGAGCACGGGGTGATGGGTGAATGGGACTGGGTGTGAGTTAGGACACTGGGCAGTGAGCACAGGGGGTGATGGGTGAACGGGACTGGGTGTGAGTTAGGACACAAGCAGCGAGCACGGGGTGATGGCTGAACGGGGCTCGGTGCGAGTTAGAACACGGGGCAGTGAGCACAGGGTGATGGGTGAAGGGGGCTCGGTGTGAGTTAGGACACGGGGCAGTGAGCACGGGGTGATGGGTGAACGGGGCTTGGTGTGAGTTAGGACACGGGCAGTGAGCACGGGGTGATGGGTGAACGGGACTGGGTGTGAGTTAGGACACGGGGCAGTGAGCACAGGGTGATGGGTGAACGGGGCTTGGTGTGAGTTAGGACACGGGCAGTGAGCACAGGGTGATGGGTGAACGGGGCTCGGTGTGAGTTAGGACACGAGGCAGCGAGCACGGGGTGATGGGTGAACGGGGCTTGGCGTGAGAGGACACGGGCAGTGAGCACAGGGTGATGGGTGAACGGGACTGGGTGTGAGTTAGGACACGGGGCAGTGAGCACAGGGGGTGATGGGTGAATGGGACTGGGTGTGAGTTAGGACACGGGGCAGTGAGCACGGGGTGATGGGTGAATGGGACTGGGTGAGAGTTAGGACACGGGGCAGTGAGCACGGGGTGATGGGTGAACGGGACTGGGTGTGAGTTAGGACACGGGGCAGTGAGCGCAGGGGGTGATGGGTGAATGGGACTGGGTGAGAGTTAGGACACGGGGCAGCGAGCACGGGGTGATGGGTGAACGGGGCTCGGTGTGAGTTAGGATACGGGGCAGTGAGCACGGGGTGATGGGTGAACGGGACTCGGTGCGAGTTAGGACACAGGGCAGTGAGCACAAGGTGATGGGTGAACGGGACTGGGTGTGAGTTAGGACACGGGGCAGCGAGCATAGGGTGATGGGTGAACGGGGCTCGGTGTGAATTAGGACACGGGGCAGTGAGCACAGGGTGATGGGTGAACGGGGCTTGGTGTGAGTTAGGACACGGGCAGTGAGCACAGGGTGATAGGTGAACGGGGCTTGGTGTGAGTTTGGACACGGGGCAGTGAGCACAGGGTGATGGGTGAACGGGACTGGGTCTGAGTTAGGACACGGAGCAGTGAGCACAGGGGGTGATGGGTGAACGGGACTTGGTGCGAGTTAGGACACGGGGCAGTGAGCACAGGGGGTGATGGGTGAACGGGACTGGGTGTGAGTTAGGACACGGGCAGCGAGCACAGGGGGCGATGGGTGAACGGGACTGGGTGTGAGTTAGGACACGGGGCAGTGAGCACGGGGTGATGGGTGAACGGGGCTTGGTGCGAGTTAGGACACGGGGCAGTGAGCACGGGGTGATGGGTGAACGGGACTGGTGTGAGTTAGGACACGGGGCAGTGAGCACAGTGGGTGATGGGTGAACGGGGCTTGGTGTGAGTTAGGATACGGGGCAGTGAGCATGGGTGATGGGTGAACTGGACTGGGTGTGAGTTAGGACACGGGGCAGTGAGCACAGGGTGATGGGTGAACGGGACTTGGTGTGAGTTAGGACACGGGGCAGTGAGCACAGGGGGTGATGGGTGAACGGGACTGGGTGTGAGTTAGGACACGGGGCAGTGAGCACAGGGGTGATGGGTGAACGGGACTGGGTGTGAGTTACGACACGGGGCAGTGAGCACGGGGTGATGGGTGAACGGGACAGGGTGTGAGTTAGGACACGGGGCAGTGAGCACAGTGGGTGATGGGTGAACGGGACTGGGTGTGAGTTAGGACACGGGGCAGTGAGCACAGTGGGTGATGGGTGAACGGGGCTTGGTGTGAGTTAGGACACGGGCAGTGAGCACAGGGTGATGGGTGAACGGGACTGGGTGTGAGTTAGGACACGGGGCAGTGAGCACAGGGGGTGATGGGTGAACGGGACTGGGTGTGAGTTAGGACTCGGGGCAGTGAGCACAGGGGGTGATGGGTGAACGGGACTGGGTGTGAGTTAGGACACGGGGCAGTGAGCACAGGGGGTGATGGGTGAACGGGACTGGTGTGAGTTAGGACACGGGGCAGTGAGCACAGTGGGTGATGGGTGAGCGGGACTGGGTGTGAGTTAGGACACGGGGCAGTGAGCACGGGGTGATGGGTGAACGGGACTGGGTGTGAGTTAGGACACGGGGCAGTGAGCACAGGGGGTGATGGGTGAACGGGACAGGGTGTGAGTTAGGACACGGGGCAGTGAGCACTGGGTGATGGGTGAACGGGACTGGGTGTGAGTTAGGACACGGGGCAGTGAGCACAGGGGTGATGGGTGAACGGGACTGGGTGTGAGTTACGACACGGGGCAGTGAGCACGGGGTGATGGGTGAACGGGACAGGGTGTGAGTTAGGACACGGGGCAGTGAGCACAGTGGGTGATGGGTGAACGGGACTGGGTGTGAGTTAGGACACGGGGCAGTGAGCACAGTGGGTGATGGGTGAACGGGGCTTGGTGTGAGTTAGGACACGGGCAGTGAGCACAGGGTGATGGGTGAACGGGACTGGGTGTGAGTTAGGACACGGGGCAGTGAGCACAGGGGGTGATGGGTGAACGGGACTGGGTGTGAGTTAGGACTCGGGGCAGTGAGCACAGGGGGTGATGGGTGAACGGGACTGGGTGTGAGTTAGGACACGGGGCAGTGAGCACAGGGGGTGATGGGTGAACGGGACTGGTGTGAGTTAGGACACGGGGCAGTGAGCACAGTGGGTGATGGGTGAGCGGGACTGGGTGTGAGTTAGGACACGGGGCAGTGAGCACGGGGTGATGGGTGAACGGGACTGGGTGTGAGTTAGGACACGGGGCAGTGAGCACAGGCGGTGATGGGTGAACGGGGCTCGGTGTGAGTTAGGACACGGGCAGTGAGCACAGGGGGTGATGGGTGAACGTGGCTTGGTGTGAGTTAGGACACGGGGCAGTGAGCACAGGGTGATGGGTGAACGGGACTGGGTGCGAGTTAGGACACGGGGCAGTGAGCACAGGGGGTGATGGGTGAACGGGACTGGGTGTGAGTTAGGACACAAGCAGCGAGCACGGGGTGATGGCTGAACGGGGCTCGGTGCGAGTTAGGACACGGGGCAGTGAGCACAGGGTGATGGGTGAAGGGGGCTCGGTGTGAGTTAGGACACGGGGCAGTGAGCACAGGGTGATGGGTGAACGGGGCTTGGTGTGAGTTAGGACACGGGCAGTGAGCACAGGGTGATGGGTGAACGGGGCTCGGTGTGAGTTAGGACACGGGGCAGCGAGCACGGGGTGATGGGTGAACGGGGCTTGGCGTGAGAGGACACGGGCAGTGAGCACAGGGTGATGGGTGAACGGGACTGCTGTGAGTTAGGACACGGGGCAGTGAGCACAGGGGGTGATGGGTGAATGGGACTGGGTGTGAGTTAGGACACGGGGCAGTGAGCACAGGGGGTGATGGGTGAATGGGACTGGGTGTGAGTTAGGACACGGGGCAGTGAGCACAGGGGGTGATGGGTGAATGGGACTGGGTGAGAGTTAGGACACGGGGCAGTGAGCACGGGGTGATGGGTGAACGGGACTGGGTGTGAGTTAGGACACGGGGCAGTGAGCACAGGGGGTGATGGGTGAATGGGACTGGGTGAGAGTTAGGACACGGGGCAGCGAGCACGGGGTGATGGGTGAACGGGGCTCGGTGTGAGTTAGGATACGGGGCAGTGAGCACGGGGTGATGGGTGAACGGGACTCGGTGCGAGTTAGGACACAGGGCAGTGAGCACAAGGTGATGGGTGAACGGGACTGGGTGTGAGTTAGGACACGGGGCAGCGAGCATAGGGTGATGGGTGAACGGGGCTCGGTGTGAATTAGGACACGGGGCAGTGAGCACAGGGTGATGGGTGAACGGGGCTTGGTGTGAGTTAGCACACGGGGCAGTGAGCACGGGGTGATGGGTGAACGGGACTGGGTGTGAGTTAGGACACAGGGCAGTGAGCACAGGGGATGATGGGTGAACGGGACTGGGTGTGAGTTAGGACACGGGCAGCGAGCGCAAGGGGTGATGGGTGAATGGGACTGGGTGTGAGTTAGGACACGGGCAGCGAGCGCAGGGTGATGGGTGAATGGGGCTTGGCGTGAGTTAGGACACGGGCAGTGAGCACGGGGTGATGGGTGAACGGGGCTCGGTGTGAGTTAGGACACGGGGCAGCGAGCATAGGGTGATGGGTGAATGGGGCTCGGTGTGAATTAGGACACGGGGCAGTGAGCACAGGGGGTGATGGGTGAACGGGACTGGGAGTGAATTAGGACACGGGGCAGTGAGCACAGTGGGTGATGGGTGAACGGGGCTTGGTGTGAGTTAGGATACGGGGCAGTGAGCACGGGTGATGGGTGAACGGGACTGGGTGTGAGTTAGGACACGGGGCAGTGAGCACAGGGGGTGATGGGTGAACGGGACTGGGTGTGAGTTAGGACACGGGGCAGTGAGCACGGGGTGATGGGTGAATGGGACTGGGTGTGAGTTAGGACACGGGGCAGTGAGCACAGGGTGATGGGTGAACGGGACTGGGTGCGAGTTCGGACACGGGCAGTGAGCACAGGGGGTGATGGGTGAACGGGACTGGGTGTGAGTTAGGACACGGGGCAGTGAGCACGGGGTGATGGGTGAATGGGACTGGGTGTGAGTTCGGATACGGCGCAGTGAGCACGGGGTGATGGGTGAACGGGACTGGGCGTGAGTTAGGACACGGGGCAGTGAGCACAGGGGGTGATGGGTGAACGGGACTGAGTGTGAGTTAGGACACGGGGCAGTGAGCACGGGGTGATGGGTGAACGGGACTGGGTGTGAGTTAGGATACGGGGCAGTGAGCACGGGGGGTGATGGGTGAACGGGACTGGGTGTGAGTTAGGACACGGGGCAGTGAGCACAGGGGTGATGGGTGAACGGGACTGGGTGTGAGTTAGGACACGGGGCAGTGAGCACAGGGGGTGATGGGTGAACGGGGCTTGGTGTGAGTTAGGACACAGGGCAGTGAGCACAGGGGGTGATGGGTGAACGGGACTGGGTGTGAGTTAGGACACGGGGCAGTGAGCACAGGGGTGATGGGTGAACGGGGCTCGGTGCGAGTTAGGACACGGCAGTGAGCACGGGGTGATGGGTGAACGGGACATGGGTGTGAGCTAGGACACAGGGCAGTGAGCACAGGGGTGATGGGTGAACGGGACTCGGTGCGAGTTAGGACACGGGGCTGTGAGCACAGGGTGATGGGTGAACGGGGCTTGGTGTGTGTTAGGACACGGGCAGTGAGCACAGGGTGATGGGTGAACGGGGCTCGGTGTGAGTTAGGACACGGGGCAGCGAGCACAGGGGGTGATGGGTGAACGGGGCTTGGCGTGAGAGGACACGGGCAGTGAGCACAGGGTGATGGGTGAACGGGGCTCGGTGTGAGTTACGACACGGGGCAGTGAGCACAGGGTGATGGGTGAACGGGGCTCGGTGCGATTTAGGACACGGGGCAGTGAGCACGGGGTGATGGGTGAACGGGACTGGGTGTGAGTTAGGACACGGGCTGTGAGCACAGGGTGATGGGTAAACGGGACTGGGTGTGAGTTAGGACACGGGCAGTGAGCACGGGGGGTGATGGGTGAACGGGACTTGGTGCGAGTTAGGACACGGGGCAGTGAGCACGGGGTGATGGGCGAACGGGGCTCGGTGCGAGTTAGGACACGGGGCAGTGAGCACGGGGTGATGGGTGAACGGGGCTCGGTGCGTGTTTGGACACGGGGCAGTGAGCACAGGGGGTGATGGGTGAACGGGACTGGGTGCGAGTTAGGACACGGGCAGTGAGCACGGGGTGATGGATGAACGGGACTTGGTGCGAGTTAGGACACGGGGCAGTGAGCACGGTGATGGGTGAACGGGACTGGGTGTGAGTTAGGACACGGGCAGCGAGCGCAGGGTGATGGGTGAATGGGGCTTGGCGTGAGTTAGGACACGGGCAGTGAGCACAGGGGGTGATGGGTGAACGGGACTGGGTGTGAGTTAGGACACGGGGCAGTGAGCACAGGGGGTGATGGGTGAACGGGGCTCGGTGTGAGTTAGGACATGGGGCAGTGAGCACGGGGTGATGGGTGAACGGGACTGGGTGTGAGTTAGGACACGGGGCAGTGAGCACGGGGTGATGGGTGAACGGGACTGGGTGTGAGTTAGGACACGGGGCAGTGAGCACAGGGTGATGGGTGAACGGGGCTCGGTGTGAGCTAGGACACGGGGCAGTGAGCACGGGGTGATGGGTGAACGGGACTGGGTGCGAGTTAGGACACGGGCAGTGAGCACGGGGTGATGGGTGAACGGGACTGGGTGTGAGTTAGGACACAGGGCAGTGAGCACGGGATGATGGGTGAACTGGGCTTGGTGTGAGTTAGGACACGGGCAGCGAGCGCAAGGGGTGATGGGTGAATGGGACTGGGTGTGAGTTAGGACACGGGCAGCGAGCGCAAGGGGTGATGGGTGAATGGGACTGGGTGTGAGTTAGGACACGGGCAGCGAGCGCAAGGGGTGGTGGGTGAATGGGACTGGGTGTGAGTTAGGACACGGGCAGCGAGCGCAGGGTGATGGGTGAACGGGGCTTGGTGTGAGTTAGGACACGGGCAGTGAGCACAGGGTGATGGGTGAACAGGACTGGGTGTGAGTTAGGACACGGGGCAGTGAGCACGGGGTGATGGGTGACCTGGACTGGGTGTGAGTTAGGACACGGGGCAGTGAGCACAGGGGGTGATGGGTGAAAGGGACTGGGTGTGAGTTAGGACACGGGGCAGTGAGCACAGGGGGTGATGGGTGAACGGGACTGGGTGCGAGTTAGGACACGGGCAGTGAGCACGGGGTGATGGATGAACGGGACTTGGTGCGAGTTAGGACACGGGGCAGTGAGCACGGTGATGGGTGAACGGGACTGGGTGTGAGTTAGGACACGGGCAGCGAGCACAGGGGGTGATGGGTGAACGGGACTGGGTGTGAGTTAGGAGACGGGGCAGTGAGCACAGTGGGTGATGGGTGAACGGGGCTTGGTGTGAGTTAGGACACGGGCAGTGAGCACAGGGTGATGGGTGAACGGGACTGGGTGTGAGTTAGGAGACGGGGCAGTGAGCAAAGGGGGTGATGGGTGAACGGGACTGCGTGTGAGTTAGGACACGGGGCAGTGAGCACGGGGTGATGGGTGAACGGGACTTGGTGTGAGTTAGGACACGGGGCAGCGAGCACAGGGGGTGATGGG
This sequence comes from Somniosus microcephalus, assembly GCF_052327205.1. Lineage (NCBI taxonomy): Eukaryota > Metazoa > Chordata > Chondrichthyes > Squaliformes > Somniosidae > Somniosus > Somniosus microcephalus. Next base: position 31,464,290 of record NW_028225179.1, on the reverse strand, counting down.
TGAACGGGACTGGGTGTGAGTTGGGACACGGGGCAGTGAGCACGGGGTGATGGGTGAACGGGACTGGGTGTGAGTTAGGACACGGGGCAGTGAGCACAGGGGGTGATGGGTGAACGGGACTGGGTGTGAGTTAGGACACGGGGCAGTGAGCACAGAGGGTGATGGGTGAACGGGACTGGGTGTGAGTTAGGACACGGGGCAGTGAGCACGGGGTGATGGGTGAACGGCGCTCAGTGTGCGTTAGGACACGGGCAGTGAGCACGGGGTGATGGGTGAACGGGGCTTGGTGTGAGTTAGGACACGGGGCAGTGAGCACGGGGTGATGGGTGAACGGGGCTTGGTGTGAGTTAGGACACGGGCAGCGAGCACAGGGGGTGATGGGTGAACGGGGCTGGGTGTGAGTTAGGACACGGGGCAGTGAGCACGGGGTGATGGGTGAACGGGGCTCAGTGTGTGTTCGGACACGGGGCAGTGAGCACGGGGTGATGGGTGAACGGGACTCGGTGCGAGTTAGGACACGGGCAGCGAGCACAGGGTGATGGGTGAACGGGGCTCGGTGTGAGTTAGGACACGGGGCAGTGAGCTCGGGGTGATGGGTGAACGGGACTGGGTGTGAGTTAGGACACGGGCAGCGAGCACAGGGTGATGGGTGAACGGGACTGGGTGTGAGTTTGGGCACGCGGCAGTGAGCACAGGGGTGATGGGTGAATGGGACTGGGTGTGAGTTAGGACACGGGGCAGTGAGCACAGGGGGTGATGGGTGAACGGGACTTGGTGTGAGTTAGGACATGGGGCAGTGAGCACAGGGGGTGATGGGTGAACGGGACTGGGTGTGAGTTAGGACACGGGGCAGTGAGCACGGGGTGATGGGTGAACGGGACTGGGTGTGAGTTAGGACACGGGGCAGTGAGCACGGGGTGATGGGTGAACGGGACTGGGTGCGAGTTAGGACACGGGGCAGTGAGCACGGGGTGATGGGTGAACGAGGCTTGGTCTGAGTTAGGACATTGGCAGTGAGCACAGGGGGTGATGGGTGAACGGGTCTGGGTGTGAGTTAGGACACGGGGCAGCGAGCACAGGGTGATGGGTGAACGGGGCTTGGTGTGAGTTAGGACACGGGGCAGTGAGCACGGGGTGATGGGTGAATGGGACTGGGTGTGAGTTAGGACACGGGGCAGTGAGCACGGGGTGATGGGTGAACGGGACTGGGTGTGAGTTAGGACACGGGGCAGTGAGCACAGGGTGATGGGTGAACGGGATTTGGTGCGAGTTAGGACACGGGGCAGCGAGCACAGGGTGATGGGTGAACGGGACTGGGTGCAAGTTAGGACACGGGGCAGTGAGCACAGGGGGTGATTGGTGAACGGGACTGGGTGTGAGTTAGGACACGGGGCAGTGAGCACAGGGGGTGATGGGTGAACGGGACTGGGTGCGAGTTAGGACACGGGGCAGTGAGCACAGTGGGTGATGGGTGAACGGGACCGGGTGTGAGTTAGGACACGGGGCAGTGAGCACAGGGTGATGGGTGAACGGGGCTCGGTGTGAGTTAGGACACGGGGCAGTGAGCCCAGGGTGATGGGTGAACGGGACTCGGTGTGAGTTTGGACATGGGGCAGTGAGCACAGGGGGTGACGGGTGAACGGGACTCGGTGTGAGTTAGGACACGGGGCAGTGAGCACAGGGGGTGATGGGTTAACGGGACTGGGTGTGAGTTAGGACACGGGGCAGTGAGCACGGGGTGATGGGTGAACGGGACTGGGTGTGAGTTTGGGCACGGGGCAGTGAGCACAGGGGTGATGGCTGAATGGGACTGGGTGTGAGTTAGGACACGGGGCAGTGAGCACAGGGGGTGATGGGTGAACGGGACTTGGTGTGAGTTAGGACACGGGGCAGTCAGCACAGGGGGTGATGGGTGAACGGGACTGGGTGTGAGTTAGGACACGGGGCAGTGAGCACAGGGGGTGATGGATGAACGGGACTGGGTGTGAGTTAGGACACGGGGCAGTGAGCACAGGGGGTGATGGGTGAACGGGACTGGGTGTGAGTTAGGACACGGGGCAGTGAGCACGGGGTGATGGGTGAACGGGACTGGGTGTGAGTTAGGACACGGGGCAGTGAGCACAGGGGGTGATGGGTGAACGGGACTGGTGTGAGTTAGGACACGGGGCAGTGATCACAGTGGGTGATGGGTGAGCGGGACTGGGTGTGAGTTAGGACACGGGGCAGTGAGCACGGGGTGATGGGTGAACGGGACTGGGTGTGAGTTACGACACGGGGCAGTGAGCACAGGGGGTGATGGGTGAACGGGACAGGGTGTGAGTTAGGACACGGGGCAGTGAGCACAGTGGGTGATGGGTGAACGGGACTGGGTGTGAGTTAGGACACGGGGCAGTGAGCACAGGGGTGATGGGTGAACGGGACTGGGTGTGAGTTAGGACACAGGGCAGTGAGCACGGGGCGGTGGGTGAACGGTAATGGGTGTGTTAGGACACGGGGCAGTGAGCACAGGGGGCGATGGGTGAACGGGACTGGGTGTGAGTTAGGACCCGGGGCAGCGAGCACAGGGGGTGATGGGTGAACGGGACTGGGTGTGAGTTAGGACACGGGGCAGTGAGCACAGTGGGTGATGGGTGAACGGGGCTTGGTGTGAGTTAGGACACGGGCAGTGAGCACAGGGTGATGGGTGAACGGGACTGGGTGTGAGTTAGGACACGGGGCAGTGAGCACGGGGTGATGGGTGAACGGGACTTGGTGTGAGTTAGGTCACGGGGCAGTGAGCACAGGGGGTGATGGGTGAAAGGGGCTTGGCGTGAGTTAGGACACGGGCAGTGAGCACGGGGTGATGGGTGAACGGGACTTGGTGCGAGTTAGGACACGGGGCAGTGAGCACAGGGGGTGATGGGTGAATGGGACTGGTTGTGAGTTAGGACACGGGCAGTGAGCACAGGGGGTGATGGGTGAATGGGACTGGGTGTGAGTGAGGACACGGGGCAGTGAGCACAGAGGGTGATGGGTGAACGGGACTGGGTGTGAGTTAGGACACGGGGCAGTGAGCACAGGGGGTGATGGGTGAACGGGACTGGGTGTGAGTTAGGACACGGGGCAGTGAGCACGGGGTGATGGGTGAACGGGACTGGGTGTGAGTTAGGACACAGGGCAGTGAGCACAGGGGGTGATGGGTGAACGGGACTGGGTGTGAGTTAGGACACAGGGCAGTGAGCACAGGGGGTGATGGGTGAACGGGACTGGGTGTGAGTTAGGACACGGGGCAGTGAGCACAGGGGGTGATGGGTGAACGGGACTGGGTGTGAGTTAGGACACGGGGCAGTGAGCACAGGGGGTGATGGGTGAACGGGAGTCGGTGCGAGTTAGGACACGGGGCAGTGAGCACGGGGTGATGGGTGAACGGGGCTTGGTGCGAATTAGGACACGGGGCAGTGAGCACGGGGTGATGGGTGAACGGGGCTTGGTGTGAGTTAGGACACGGGCAGCGAGCACAGGGTGATGGGTGAACGGGGCTCGGTGTGAGTTAGGACACGGGGCAGTGAGCACGGTGGGTGATGGGCGATCGGGATTGGGTGTGATTTAGGACACGGGGCAGTGAGCACAGGGTGATGGGTGAACGGGACTCGGTGCGAGTTAGGACACGGGGCAGTGAACACGGGGTGATGGGTGAACGGGACTTGGGTGTGAGTTAGGACACGGGGCAGTGAGCACAGGGGGTGATGGGTGAACGGGACTTGGTGCGAGTTAGGACACGGCAGTGAGCACAGTGGGTGATGGGTGAACGGGACTCGGTGCGAGTTAGGACACGGGGCAGTGAGCACGGGGTGATGGGTGAACGGGGCTCGGTGTGAGTAAGGACACGGGGCAGTGAGCACAGGGGGTGATGGGTGAACGGGACTGGGTGCGAATTAGGACACGGGGCAGCAGAGCACAGGGTGATGGGTGAACGGGACTGGGTGCGAGTTAGGACATGGGGCAGTGAGCACAGGGTGATAGGTGAAAGGGACTGGGTGTGATTTAGGACACGGGGCAGTGAGCACAGGGGTGATGGGTGAACGGGACTGGGTGTGAGTTTGGACACGGGGCAGTGAGCACGGGGTGATGGGTGAACGGGACTGGGTGTGAGTTTGGACACGGGGCAGTGAGCACGGGGTGATGGGTGAACGGGACTGGGTGTGAGTTAGGACAGGGGGCAGTGAGCACAGGGGGTGATGGGTGAACGGGACTCGGTGCGAGTTAGGACACGGGGCAGTGAGCGCAGGGTGATGGGTGAACTGGGCTCGGTGCGAGTTAGGACACAGGCAGCAGAGCACAGGCTGATGGGTGAACGGGCCTGGGTGTGAGTTAGGACACGGGGCAGTGAGCACAGCGCGTGATGGGTGAACGGGACTGGGTGTGAGTTAGGACACGGGGCAGTGAGCACAGGGGGTGATGGGTGAACGGGACTGGGTGTGAGTTAGGACACGGGGCAGTGAGCACAGGGGGTGATGGGTGAACGGGACTGGGTGTGAGTTAGGACACGGGGCAGTGAGCACAGGGGGTGATGGGTGAACGGGACTGGGTGTGAGTTAGGACACCGGGCAGTGAGCACAGGGGGTGATGGGTGAACGGGACTGGGTGTGAGTTAGGACACGGGGCAGTGAGCACAGGGGGCGATGGGTGAACGGGACTCGGTGTGAGTTAGGACACGGGCAGTGAGCACAGGGGGTGATGGGTGAACGGGACTGGGTGTGAGTTAGGACACGGGGCAGTGAGCACGGGGTGATGGGTGAACGGGACTGGGTGTGAGTTAGGACACGGGGCAGTGAGCACAGGGTGATGGGTGAATGGGGCTCGCTGTGAGTTAGGACATGGGGCAGTGAGCACAGGGGGTGATGGGTGAACGGGACTCGGTGCGCGTTAGGACACGGGGCAGTGAGCACGGGGTGATGGGTGAACGGGGCTTGGTGCCAGTTAGGACACGGGGCAGTGAGCACAGGGGGTGATGGGTGAACGGGACTGGGTGTGAGTTAGGACACGGGGCAGTGAGCACAGGGGGTGATGGGTGAACGGCGCTCGGTGTGCGTTAGGACACGGGGCAGTGAGCACGGGGTGATGGGTGAACGGGACTGGGTGTGAGTTACGACACGGGGCAGTGAGCACAGGGGGTGATGGGTGAACGGGACAGGGTGTGAGTTAGGACACGGGGCAGTGAGCACAGTGGGTGATGGGTGAACGGGACTGGGTGTGAGTTAGGACACGGGGCAGTGAGCACAGGGGTGATGGGTGAACGGGACTGGGTGTGAGTTAGGACACAGGGCAGTGAGCACGGGGCGGTGGGTGAACGGTAATGGGTGTGTTAGGACACGGGGCAGTGAGCACAGGGGGCGATGGGTGAACGGGACTGGGTGTGAGTTAGGACCCGGGGCAGCGAGCACAGGGGGTGATGGGTGAACGGGACTGGGTGTGAGTTAGGACACGGGGCAGTGAGCACAGTGGGTGATGGGTGAACGGGGCTTGGTGTGAGTTAGGACACGGGCAGTGAGCACAGGGTGATGGGTGAACGGGACTGGGTGTGAGTTAGGACACGGGGCAGTGAGCACGGGGTGATGGGTGAACGGGACTTGGTGTGAGTTAGGACACGGGGCAGTGAGCACAGGGGGTGATGGGTGAAAGGGGCTTGGCGTGAGTTAGGACACGGGCAGTGAGCACGGGGTGATGGGTGAACGGGACTTGGTGCGAGTTAGGACACGGGGCAGTGAGCACAGGGGGTGATGGGTGAATGGGACTGGTTGTGAGTTAGGACACGGGGCAGTGAGCACGGGGTGATGGGTGAACGGGACTGGGTGTGAGTTAGGACACGGGGCAGTGAGCACAGAGTGATGGGTGAACGGGGCTCGGTGTGAGTTAGGACACGGGCAGTGAGCACAGGGGGTGATGGGTGAATGGGACTGGGTGTGAGTGAGGACACGGGGCAGTGAGCACAGAGGGTGATGGGTGAACGGGACTGGGTGTGAGTTAGGACACGGGGCAGTGAGCACAGGGGGTGATGGGTGAACGGGACTGGGTGTGAGTTAGGACACGGGGCAGTGAGCACAGGGGGCGATGGGTGAACGGGACTCGGTGTGAGTTAGGACACGGGCAGTGAGCACAGGGGGTGATGGGTGAACGGGACTGGGTGTGAGTTAGGACACGGGGCAGTGAGCACGGGGTGATGGGTGAACGGGACTGGGTGTGAGTTAGGACACGGGGCAGTGAGCACAGGGTGATGGGTGAATGGGGCTCGCTGTGAGTTAGGACATGGGGCAGTGAGCACAGGGGGTGATGCGTGAACGGGACTGGGTGTGAGTTAGGACACGGGGCAGTGAGCACAGGGGGTGATGGGTGAACGGGACTGGGTGTGAGTTAGGACACAGGGCAGTGAGCACAGGGGGTGATGGGTGAACGGGACTGGGTGTGAGTTAGGACACGGGGCAGTGAGCACAGGGGGTGATGGGTGAACGGGACTGGGTGTGAGTTAGGACACGGGGCAGTGAGCACGGGGTGATGGGTGAACGGGAGTCGGTGCGAGTTAGGACACGGGGCAGTGAGCACTGGGTGATGGGTGAACGGGGCTTGGTGCGAATTAGGACACGGGGCAGTGAGCACGGGGTGATGGGTGAACGGGGCTTGGTGTGAGTTAGGACACGGGCAGCGAGCACAGGGTGATGGGTGAACGGGGCTCGGTGTGAGTTAGGACACGGGGCAGTGAGCACGGTGGGTGATGGGCGATCGGGATTGGGTGTGATTTAGGACACGGGGCAGTGAGCACAGGGTGATGGGTGAACGGGACTCGGTGCGAGTTAGGACACGGGGCAGTGAACACGGGGTGATGGGTGAACGGGACTTGGGTGTGAGTTAGGACACGGGGCAGTGAGCACAGGGGGTGATGGGTGAACGGGACTTGGTGCGAGTTAGGACACGGCAGTGAGCACAGTGGGTGATGGGTGAACGGGACTCGGTGCGAGTTAGGACACGGGGCAGTGAGCACGGGGTGATGGGTGAACGGGGCTCGGTGTGAGTAAGGACACGGGGCAGTGAGCACGGGGTGATGGGTGAACGGGACTGGGTGCGAATTAGGACACGGGGCAGCAGAGCACAGGGTGATGGGTGAACGGGACTGGGTGCGAGTTAGGACACGGGGCAGTGAGCACAGGGTGATAGGTGAAAGGGACTGGGTGTGATTTAGGACACGGGGCAGTGAGCACAGGGGTGATGGGTGAACGGGACTGGGTGTGAGTTTGGACACGGGGCAGTGAGCACGGGGTGATGGGTGAACGGGACTGGGTGTGAGTTTGGACACGGGGCAGTGAGCACGGGGTGATGGGTGAAGGGGCTTGGTGTGAGTTAGGACACGGGCAGTGAGCACGGGGTGATGGGTGAACGGGACTCAGTGTGAGTTAGGACACGGGGCAGTGAGCACAGGGGGTGATGGGTGAACGGGACTGGGTGTGAGTTAGGACAGGGGGCAGTGAGCACAGGGGGTGATGGGTGAACGGGACTCGGTGCGAGTTAGGACACGGGGCAGTGAGCGCAGGGTGATGGGTGAACTGGGCTCGGTGCGAGTTAGGACACAGGCAGCAGAGCACAGGCTGATGGGTGAACGGGCCTGGGTGTGAGTTAGGACACGGGGCAGTGAGCACAGCGCGTGATGGGTGAACGGGACTGGGTGTGAGTTAGGACACGGGGCAGTGAGCACAGGGGGTGATGGGTGAACGGGACTGGGTGTGAGTTAGGACACGGGGCAGTGAGCACAGGGGGTGATGGGTGAACGGGACTGGGTGTGAGTTAGGACACGGGGCAGTGAGCACAGGGGGTGATGGGTGAACGGGACTGGGTGTGAGTTAGGACACGGGGCAGTGAGCACGGGGTGATGGGTGAACGGGACTGGGTGTGAGTTAGGACACCGGGCAGTGAGCACAGGGGGTGATGGGTGAACGGGACTGGGTGTGAGTTAGGACACGGGGCAGTGAGCACAGGGGGCGATGGGTGAACGGGACTCGGTGTGAGTTAGGACACGGGCAGTGAGCACAGGGGGTGATGGGTGAACGGGACTGGGTGTGAGTTAGGACACGGGGCAGTGAGCACAGGGTGATGGGTGAATGGGGCTCGCTGTGAGTTAGGACATGGGGCAGTGAGCACAGGGGGTGATGGGTGAACGGGACTCGGTGCGCGTTAGGACACGGGGCAGTGAGCACGGGGTGATGGGTGAACGGGGCTTGGTGCGAGTTAGGACACGGGGCAGTGAGCACAGGGGGTGATGGGTGAACGGGACTGGGTGTGAGTTAGGACACGGGGCAGTGAGCACAGGGGGTGATGGGTGAACGGCGCTCGGTGTGCGTTAGGACACGGGGCAGTGAGCACGGGGTGATGGGTGAACGGGTCTTGCTGTGAGTTAGGACACGGGCAGCGAGCACGGGGTGATGGGTGAACGGGACTGGGTGTGAGTTAGGACACGGGGCAGTGAGCACGGGGTGATGGGTGAACGGGACTGGGTGTGTTTGGACACGGGGCAGTGAGCACAGGGGTGATGGGTGAACGGGACTGGGTGTGAGTTAGGACACGGGGCAGTGAGCACAGGGGGTGATGGGTGAACGGGACTGGGTGCAAGTTAGGACACGGGGCAGTGAGCACGGGGTGATGGGTGAACGGGACCAGGTGCGAGTTAGGACACGGGGCAGTGAGCACAGGGGGTGATGGGTGAACGGGGCTTGGTCTGAGTTAGGACACTGGCAGTGAGCACAGGGTGATGGGTGAACGGGACTGGGTGTGAGTTAGGACACGGGGCAGTGAGCACGGGGTGATGGGTGAACGGGACTGGGTGCGAGTTAGGACACGGGCAGTGAGCACGGGGTGATGGGTGAACGGGACTGGGTGTGAGTTAGGACACGGGGCAGTGAGCACAGGGGGTGATGGGTGAACGGGACTGGGTGTGAGTTAGGACACCGGGCAGTGAGCACAGAGGGTGATGGGTGAACGGGACTGGGTGTGAGTTAGGACACGGGGCAGTGAGCACGGGGTGATGGGTGAACGGCGCTCAGTGTTCGTTAGGACACGGGCAGTGAGCACGGGGTGATGGGTGAGCGGGGCTTGGTGTGAGTTAGGACACGGGGCAGTGAGCACGGGGTGATGGGTGAACGGGGCTTGGTGCGAATTAGGACACGGGGCAGTGAGCACGGGGTGATGGGTGAACGGGGCTTGGTGTGAGTTAGGACACGGGCAGCGAGCACAGGGTGATGGGTGAACGGGGCTCGGTGTGAGTTAGGACACGGGGCAGTGAGCACGGTGGGTGATGGGCGATCGGGATTGGGTGTGATTTAGGACACGGGGCAGTGAGCACAGGGTGATGGGTGAACGGGACTCGGTGCGAGTTAGGACACGGGGCAGTGAACACGGGGTGATGGGTGAACGGGACTTGGGTGTGAGTTAGGACACGGGGCAGTGAGCACAGGGGGTGATGGGTGAACGGGACTTGGTGCGAGTTAGGACACGGCAGTGAGCACAGTGGGTGATGGGTGAACGGGACTCGGTGCGAGTTAGGACACGGGGCAGTGAGCACGGGGTGATGGGTGAACGGGGCTCGGTGTGAGTAAGGACACGGGGCAGTGAGCACAGGGGGTGATGGGTGAACGGGACTGGGTGCGAGTTAGGACACGGGGCAGTGAGCACAGGGTGATAGGTGAAAGGGACTGGGTGTGATTTAGGACACGGGGCAGTGAGCACAGGGGTGATGGGTGAACGGGACTGGGTGTGAGTTTGGACACGGGGCAGTGAGCACGGGGTGATGGGTGAACGGGACTGGGTGTGAGTTTGGACACGGGGCAGTGAGCACGGGGTGATGGGTGAAGGGGCTTGGTGTGAGTTAGGACACGGGCAGTGAGCACGGGGTGATGGGTGAACGGGGCTTGGTCTGAGTTAGGACACTGGCAGTGAGCACAGGGTGATGGGTGAACGGGACTGGGTGTGAGTTAGGACACGGGGCAGTGAGCACGGGGTGATGGGTGAACGGGACTGGGTGCGAGTTAGGACACGGGCAGTGAGCACGGGGTGATGGGTGAACGGGACTGGGTGTGAGTTAGGACACGGGGCAGTGAGCACAGGGGGTGATGGGTGAACGGGACTGGGTGTGAGTTAGGACACCGGGCAGTGAGCACAGAGGGTGATGGGTGAACGGGACTGGGTGTGAGTTAGGACACGGGGCAGTGAGCACGGGGTGATGGGTGAACGGCGCTCAGTGTTCGTTAGGACACGGGCAGTGAGCACGGGGTGATGGGTGAGCGGGGCTTGGTGTGAGTTAGGACACGGGGCAGTGAGCACGGGGTGATGGGTGAACGGGGCTTGGTGCGAATTAGGACACGGGGCAGTGAGCACAGAGTGATGGGTGAACGGGGCTCGGTGTGAGTTAGGACACGGGCAGTGAGCACAGGGGTGATGGGTGAATGGGACTGGGTGTGAGTGAGGACACGGGGCAGTGAGCACAGAGGGTGATGGGTGAACGGGACTGGGTGTGAGTTAGGACACGGGGCAGTGAGCACAGGGGGTGATGGGTGAACGGGACTGGGTGTGAGTTAGGACACGGGGCAGTGAGCACAGGGGGCGATGGGTGAACGGGACTCGGTGTGAGTTAGGACACGGGCAGTGAGCACAGGGGGTGATGGGTGAACGGGACTGGGTGTGAGTTAGGACACGGGGCAGTGAGCACGGGGTGATGGGTGAACGGGACTGGGTGTGAGTTAGGACACGGGGCAGTGAGCACAGGGTGATGGGTGAATGGGGCTCGCTGTGAGTTAGGACATGGGGCAGTGAGCACAGGGGGTGATGCGTGAACGGGACTGGGTGTGAGTTAGGACACAGGGCAGTGAGCACAGGGGGTGATGGGTGAACGGGACTGGGTGTGAGTTAGGACACGGGGCAGTGAGCACAGGGGGTGATGGGTGAACGGGACTGGGTGTGAGTTAGGACACGGGGCAGTGAGCACGGGGTGATGGGTGAACGGGAGTCGGTGCGAGTTAGGACACGGGGCAGTGAGCACGGGGTGATGGGTGAACGGGGCTTGGTGCGAATTAGGACACGGGGCAGTGAGCACGGGGTGATGGGTGAACGGGGCTTGGTGTGAGTTAGGACACGGGCAGCGAGCACAGGGTGATGGGTGAACGGGGCTCGGTGTGAGTTAGGACACGGGGCAGTGAGCACGGTGGGTGATGGGCGATCGGGATTGGGTGTGATTTAGGACACGGGGCAGTGAGCACAGGGTGATGGGTGAACGGGACTCGGTGCGAGTTAGGACACGGGGCAGTGAACACGGGGTGATGGGTGAACGGGACTTGGGTGTGAGTTAGGACACGGGGCAGTGAGCACAGGGGGTGATGGGTGAACGGGACTTGGTGCGAGTTAGGACACGGCAGTGAGCACAGTGGGTGATGGGTGAACGGGACTCGGTGCGAGTTAGGACACGGGGCAGTGAGCACGGGGTGATGGGTGAACGGGGCTCGGTGTGAGTAAGGACACGGGGCAGTGAGCACGGGGTGATGGGTGAACGGGACTGGGTGCGAATTAGGACACGGGGCAGCAGAGCACAGGGTGATGGGTGAACGGGACTGGGTGCGAGTTAGGACACGGGGCAGTGAGCACAGGGTGATAGGTGAAAGGGACTGGGTGTGATTTAGGACACGGGGCAGTGAGCACAGGGGTGATGGGTGAACGGGACTGGGTGTGAGTTTGGACACGGGGCAGTGAGCACGGGGTGATGGGTGAACGGGACTGGGTGTGAGTTTGGACACGGGGCAGTGAGCACGGGGTGATGGGTGAAGGGGCTTGGTGTGAGTTAGGACACGGGCAGTGAGCACGGGGTGATGGGTGAACGGGACTCAGTGTGAGTTAGGACACGGGGCAGTGAGCACAGGGGGTGATGGGTGAACGGGACTGGGTGTGAGTTAGGACAGGGGGCAGTGAGCACAGGGGGTGATGGGTGAACGGGACTCGGTGCGAGTTAGGACACGGGGCAGTGAGCGCAGGGTGATGGGTGAACTGGGCTCGGTGCGAGTTAGGACACAGGCAGCAGAGCACAGGCTGATGGGTGAACGGGCCTGGGTGTGAGTTAGGACACGGGGCAGTGAGCACAGCGCGTGATGGGTGAACGGGACTGGGTGTGAGTTAGGACACGGGGCAGTGAGCACAGGGGGTGATGGGTGAACGGGACTGGGTGTGAGTTAGGACACGGGGCAGTGAGCACAGGGGGTGATGGGTGAACGGGACTGGGTGTGAGTTAGGACACGGGGCAGTGAGCACAGGGGGTGATGGGTGAACGGGACTGGGTGTGAGTTAGGACACGGGGCAGTGAGCACGGGGTGATGGGTGAACGGGACTGGGTGTGAGTTAGGACACCGGGCAGTGAGCACAGGGGGTGATGGGTGAACGGGACTGGGTGTGAGTTAGGACACGGGGCAGTGAGCACAGGGGGCGATGGGTGAACGGGACTCGGTGTGAGTTAGGACACGGGCAGTGAGCACAGGGGGTGATGGGTGAACGGGACTGGGTGTGAGATAGGACACGGGGCAGTGAGCACAGGGTGATGGGTGAATGGGGCTCGCTGTGAGTTAGGACATGGGGCAGTGAGCACAGGGGGTGATGGGTGAACGGGACTCGGTGCGCGTTAGGACACGGGGCAGTGAGCACGGGGTGATGGGTGAACGGGGCTTGGTGCGAGTTAGGACACGGGGCAGTGAGCACAGGGGGTGATGGGTGAACGGGACTGGGTGTGAGTTAGGACACGGGGCAGTGAGCACAGGGGGTGATGGGTGAACGGCGCTCGGTGTGCGTTAGGACACGGGGCAGTGAGCACGGGGTGATGGGTGAACGGGTCTTGCTGTGAGTTAGGACACGGGCAGCGAGCACGGGGTGATGGGTGAACGGGACTGGGTGTGAGTTAGGACACGGGGCAGTGAGCACGGGGTGATGGGTGAACGGGACTGGGTGTGTTTGGACACGGGGCAGTGAGCACAGGGGTGATGGGTGAACGGGACTGGGTGTGAGTTAGGACACGGGGCAGTGAGCACAGGGGGTGATGGGTGAACGGGACTGGGTGCAAGTTAGGACACGGGGCAGTGAGCACGGGGTGATGGGTGAACGGGACCAGGTGCGAGTTAGGACACGGGGCAGTGAGCACAGGGGGTGATGGGTGAACGGGGCTTGGTCTGAGTTAGGACACTGGCAGTGAGCACAGGGTGATGGGTGAACGGGACTGGGTGTGAGTTAGGACACGGGGCAGTGAGCACGGGGTGATGGGTGAACGGGACTGGGTGCGAGTTAGGACACGGGCAGTGAGCACGGGGTGATGGGTGAACGGGACTGGGTGTGAGTTAGGACACGGGGCAGTGAGCACAGGGGGTGATGGGTGAACGGGACTGGGTGTGAGTTAGGACACCGGGCAGTGAGCACAGAGGGTGATGGGTGAACGGGACTGGGTGTGAGTTAGGACACGGGGCAGTGAGCACGGGGTGATGGGTGAACGGCGCTCAGTGTTCGTTAGGACACGGGCAGTGAGCACGGGGTGATGGGTGAGCGGGGCTTGGTGTGAGTTAGGACACGGGGCAGTGAGCACGGGGTGATGGGTGAACGGGGCTTGGTGCGAATTAGGACACGGGGCAGTGAGCACGGGGTGATGGGTGAACGGGGCTTGGTGTGAGTTAGGACACGGGCAGCGAGCACAGGGTGATGGGTGAACGGGGCTCGGTGTGAGTTAGGACACGGGGCAGTGAGCACGGTGGGTGATGGGCGATCGGGATTGGGTGTGATTTAGGACACGGGGCAGTGAGCACAGGGTGATGGGTGAACGGGACTCGGTGCGAGTTAGGACACGGGGCAGTGAACACGGGGTGATGGGTGAACGGGACTTGGGTGTGAGTTAGGACACGGGGCAGTGAGCACAGGGGGTGATGGGTGAACGGGACTTGGTGCGAGTTAGGACACGGCAGTGAGCACAGTGGGTGATGGGTGAACGGGACTCGGTGCGAGTTAGGACACGGGGCAGTGAGCACGGGGTGATGGGTGAACGGGGCTCGGTGTGAGTAAGGACACGGGGCAGTGAGCACAGGGGGTGATGGGTGAACGGGACTGGGTGCGAGTTAGGACACGGGGCAGTGAGCACAGGGTGATAGGTGAAAGGGACTGGGTGTGATTTAGGACACGGGGCAGTGAGCACAGGGGTGATGGGTGAACGGGACTGGGTGTGAGTTTGGACACGGGGCAGTGAGCACGGGGTGATGGGTGAACGGGACTGGGTGTGAGTTTGGACACGGGGCAGTGAGCACGGGGTGATGGGTGAAGGGGCTTGGTGTGAGTTAGGACACGGGCAGTGAGCACGGGGTGATGGGTGAACGGGGCTTGGTCTGAGTTAGGACACTGGCAGTGAGCACAGGGTGATGGGTGAACGGGACTGGGTGTGAGTTAGGACACGGGGCAGTGAGCACGGGGTGATGGGTGAACGGGACTGGGTGCGAGTTAGGACACGGGCAGTGAGCACGGGGTGATGGGTGAACGGGACTGGGTGTGAGTTAGGACACGGGGCAGTGAGCACAGGGGGTGATGGGTGAACGGGACTGGGTGTGAGTTAGGACACCGGGCAGTGAGCACAGAGGGTGATGGGTGAACGGGACTGGGTGTGAGTTAGGACACGGGGCAGTGAGCACGGGGTGATGGGTGAACGGCGCTCAGTGTTCGTTAGGACACGGGCAGTGAGCACGGGGTGATGGGTGAGCGGGGCTTGGTGTGAGTTAGGACACGGGGCAGTGAGCACGGGGTGATGGGTGAACGGGGCTTGGTGCGAATTAGGACACGGGGCAGTGAGCACGGGGTGATGGGTGAACGGGGCTTGGTGTGAGTTAGGACACGGGCAGCGAGCACAGGGTGATGGGTGAACGGGGCTCGGTGTGAGTTAGGACACGGGGCAGTGAGCACGGTGGGTGATGGGCGATCGGGATTGGGTGTGATTTAGGACACGGGGCAGTGAGCACAGGGTGATGGGTGAACGGGACTCGGTGCGAGTTAGGACACGGGGCAGTGAACACGGGGTGATGGGTGAACGGGACTTGGGTGTGAGTTAGGACACGGGGCAGTGAGCACAGGGGGTGATGGGTGAACGGGACTTGGTGCGAGTTAGGACACGGCAGTGAGCACAGTGGGTGATGGGTGAACGGGACTCGGTGCGAGTTAGGACACGGGGCAGTGAGCACGGGGTGATGGGTGAACGGGGCTCGGTGTGAGTAAGGACACGGGGCAGTGAGCACGGGGTGATGGGTGAACGGGACTGGGTGCGAGTTAGGACACGGGGCAGTGAGCACAGGGTGATAGGTGAAAGGGACTGGGTGTGATTTAGGACACGGGGCAGTGAGCACAGGGGTGATGGGTGAACGGGACTGGGTGTGAGTTTGGACACGGGGCAGTGAGCACGGGGTGATGGGTGAACGGGACTGGGTGTGAGTTTGGACACGGGGCAGTGAGCACGGGGTGATGGGTGAAGGGGCTTGGTGTGAGTTAGGACACGGGCAGTGAGCACGGGGTGATGGGTGAACGGGACTCAGTGTGAGTTAGGACACGGGGCAGTGAGCACAGGGGGTGATGGGTGAACGGGACTGGGTGTGAGTTAGGACAGGGGGCAGTGAGCACAGGGGGTGATGGGTGAACGGGACTCGGTGCGAGTTAGGACACGGGGCAGTGAGCGCAGGGTGATGGGTGAACTGGGCTCGGTGCGAGTTAGGACACAGGCAGCAGAGCACAGGCTGATGGGTGAACGGGCCTGGGTGTGAGTTAGGACACGGGGCAGTGAGCACAGCGCGTGATGGGTGAACGGGACTGGGTGTGAGTTAGGACACGGGGCAGTGAGCACAGGGGGTGATGGGTGAACGGGACTGGGTGTGAGTTAGGACACGGGGCAGTGAGCACAGGGGGTGATGGGTGAACGGGACTGGGTGTGAGTTAGGACACGGGGCAGTGAGCACAGGGGGTGATGGGTGAACGGGACTGGGTGTGAGTTAGGACACCGGGCAGTGAGCACAGGGGGTGATGGGTGAACGGGACTGGGTGTGAGTTAGGACACGGGGCAGTGAGCACAGGGGGCGATGGGTGAACGGGACTCGGTGTGAGTTAGGACACGGGCAGTGAGCACAGGGGGTGATGGGTGAACGGGACTGGGTGTGAGTTAGGACACGGGGCAGTGAGCACGGGGTGATGGGTGAACGGGACTGGGTGTGAGTTAGGACACGGGGCAGTGAGCACAGGGTGATGGGTGAATGGGGCTCGCTGTGAGTTAGGACATGGGGCAGTGAGCACAGGGGGTGATGGGTGAACGGGACTCGGTGCGCGTTAGGACACGGGGCAGTGAGCACGGGGTGATGGGTGAACGCGGCTTGGTGCGAGTTAGGACACGGGGCAGTGAGCACAGGGGGTGATGGGTGAACGGGACTGGGTGTGAGTTAGGACACGGGGCAGTGAGCACAGGGGGTGATGGGTGAACGGCGCTCGGTGTGCGTTAGGACACGGGGCAGTGAGCACGGGGTGATGGGTGAACGGGACTGGGTGTGAGTTACGACACGGGGCAGTGAGCACAGGGGGTGATGGGTGAACGGGACAGGGTGTGAGTTAGGACACGGGGCAGTGAGCACAGTGGGTGATGGGTGAACGGGACTGGGTGTGATTTAGGACACGGGGCAGTGAGCACAGGGGTGATGGGTGAACGGGACTGGGTGTGAGTTAGGACACAGGGCAGTGAGCACGGGGCGGTGGGTGAACGGTAATGGGTGTGTTAGGACACGGGGCAGTGAGCACAGGGGGCGATGGGTGAACGGGACTGGGTGTGAGTTAGGACACGGGGCAGTGAGCACAGGGGGCGATGGGTGAACGGGACTGGGTGTGAGTTAGGACCCGGGGCAGCGAGCACAGGGGGTGATGGGTGAACGGGACTGGGTGTGAGTTAGGACACGGGCAGTGAGCACAGGGTGATGGGTGAACGGGACTGGGTGTGAGTTAGGACACGGGGCAGTGAGCACGGGGTGATGGGTGAACGGGACTTGGTGTGAGTTAGGACACGGGGCAGTGAGCACAGGGGGTGATGGGTGAAAGGGGCTTGGCGTGAGTTAGGACACGGGCAGTGAGCACGGGGTGATGGGTGAACGGGACTTGGTGCGAG
The DNA here is from genome assembly GCF_052327205.1 of Somniosus microcephalus. Lineage (NCBI taxonomy): Eukaryota > Metazoa > Chordata > Chondrichthyes > Squaliformes > Somniosidae > Somniosus > Somniosus microcephalus. The sequence continues at coordinate 31,447,084 of NW_028225179.1, read as the reverse complement.
TTAGGACACGGGGCAGTGAGCACAGGGGGTGATGGGTGAATGGGACTGGTTGTGAGTTAGGACACGGGGCAGTGAGCACGGGGTGATGGGTGAACGGGACTGGGTGTGAGTTAGGACACGGGGCAGTGAGCACAGAGTGATGGGTGAACGGGGCTCGGTGTGAGTTAGGACACGGGCAGTGAGCACAGGGGGTGATGGGTGAATGGGACTGGGTGTGAGTGAGGACACGGGGCAGTGAGCACAGAGGGTGATGGGTGAACGGGACTGGGTGTGAGTTAGGACACGGGGCAGTGAGCACAGGGGGTGATGGGTGAACGGGACTGGGTGTGAGTTAGGACACAGGGCAGTGAGCACGGGGTGATGGGTGAACGGGACTGGGTGTGAGTTAGGACACAGGGCAGTGAGCACAGGGGGTGATGGGTGAACGGGACTGGGTGTGAGTTAGGACACGGGGCAGTGAGCACAGGGGGTGATGGGTGAACGGGACTGGGTGTGAGTTAGGACACGGGGCAGTGAGCACAGTGGGTGATGGGTGAACGGGAGTCGGTGCGAGTTAGGACACGGGGCAGTGAGCACGGGGTGATGGGTGAACGGGGCTTGGTGCGAATTAGGACACGGGGCAGTGAGCACGGGGTGATGGGTGAACGGGGCTTGGTGTGAGTTAGGACACGGGCAGCGAGCACAGGGTGATGGGTGAACGGGGCTCGGTGTGAGTTAGGACACGGGGCAGTGAGCACGGTGGGTGATGGGCGATCGGGATTGGGTGTGATTTAGGACACGGGGCAGTGAGCACAGGGTGATGGGTGAACGGGACTCGGTGCGAGTTAGGACACGGGGCAGTGAACACGGGGTGATGGGTGAACGGGACTTGGGTGTGAGTTAGGACACGGGGCAGTGAGCACGGGGTGATGGGTGAACGGGACTTGGTGCGAGTTAGGACACGGCAGTGAGCACAGTGGGTGATGGGTGAACGGGACTCGGTGCGAGTTAGGACACGGGGCAGTGAGCACGGGGTGATGGGTGAACGGGGCTCGGTGTGAGTAAGGACACGGGGCAGTGAGCACAGGGGGTGATGGGTGAACGGGACTGGGTGCGAATTAGGACACGGGGCAGCAGAGCACAGGGTGATGGGTGAACGGGACTGGGTGCGAGTTAGGACACGGGGCAGTGAGCGCAGGGTGATAGGTGAAAGGGACTGGGTGTGATTTAGGACACGGGGCAGTGAGCACAGGGGTGATGGGTGAACGGGACTGGGTGTGAGTTTGGACACGGGGCAGTGAGCACGGGGTGATGGGTGAACGGGACTGGGTGTGAGTTTGGACACGGGGCAGTGAGCACGGGGTGATGGGTGAAGGGGCTTGGTGTGAGTTAGGACACGGGCAGTGAGCACGGGGTGATGGGTGAACGGGACTCAGTGTGAGTTAGGACACGGGGCAGTGAGCACAGGGGGTGATGGGTGAACGGGACTGGGTGTGAGTTAGGACAGGGGGCAGTGAGCACAGGGGGTGATGGGTGAACGGGACTCGGTGCGAGTTAGGACACGGGGCAGTGAGCGCAGGGTGATGGGTGAACTGGGCTCGGTGCGAGTTAGGACACAGGCAGCAGAGCACAGGCTGATGGGTGAACGGGCCTGGGTGTGAGTTAGGACACGGGGCAGTGAGCACAGCGCGTGATGGGTGAACGGGACTGGGTGTGAGTTAGGACACGGGGCAGTGAGCACAGGGGGTGATGGGTGAACGGGACTGGGTGTGAGTTAGGACACGGGGCAGTGAGCACAGGGGGTGATGGGTGAACGGGACTGGGTGTGAGTTAGGACACGGGGCAGTGAGCACAGGGGGTGATGGGTGAACGGGACTGGGTGTGAGTTAGGACACCGGGCAGTGAGCACAGGGGGTGATGGGTGAACGGGACTGGGTGTGAGTTAGGACACGGGGCAGTGAGCACAGGGGGCGATGGGTGAACGGGACTCGGTGTGAGTTAGGACACGGGCAGTGAGCACAGGGGGTGATGGGTGAACGGGACTGGGTGTGAGTTAGGACACGGGGCAGTGAGCACGGGGTGATGGGTGAACGGGACTGGGTGTGAGTTAGGACACGGGGCAGTGAGCACAGGGTGATGGGTGAATGGGGCTCGCTGTGAGTTAGGACATGGGGCAGTGAGCACAGGGGGTGATGGGTGAACGGGACTCGGTGCGCGTTAGGACACGGGGCAGTGAGCACGGGGTGATGGGTGAACGGGGCTTGGTGCGAGTTAGGACACGGGGCAGTGAGCACAGGGTGATGGGTGAACGGGACTGGGTGTGAGTTAGGACACGGGGCAGTGAGCACAGGGGGTGATGGGTGAACGGCGCTCGGTGTGCGTTAGGACACGGGGCAGTGAGCACGGGGTGATGGGTGAACGGGTCTTGCTGTGAGTTAGGACACGGGCAGCGAGCACGGGGTGATGGGTGAACGGGACTGGGTGTGAGTTAGGACACGGGGCAGTGAGCACGGGGTGATGGGTGAACGGGACTGGGTGTGTTTGGACACGGGGCAGTGAGCACAGGGGTGATGGGTGAACGGGACTGGGTGTGAGTTAGGACACGGGGCAGTGAGCACAGGGGGTGATGGGTGAACGGGACTGGGTGCAAGTTAGGACACGGGGCAGTGAGCACGGGGTGATGGGTGAACGGGACCAGGTGCGAGTTAGGACACGGGGCAGTGAGCACAGGGGGTGATGGGTGAACGGGGCTTGGTCTGAGTTAGGACACTGGCAGTGAGCACAGGGTGATGGGTGAACGGGACTGGGTGTGAGTTAGGACACGGGGCAGTGAGCACGGGGTGATGGGTGAACGGGACTGGGTGCGAGTTAGGACACGGGCAGTGAGCACGGGGTGATGGGTGAACGGGACTGGGTGTGAGTTAGGACACGGGGCAGTGAGCACAGGGGGTGATGGGTGAACGGGACTGGGTGTGAGTTAGGACACCGGGCAGTGAGCACAGAGGGTGATGGGTGAACGGGACTGGGTGTGAGTTAGGACACGGGGCAGTGAGCACGGGGTGATGGGTGAACGGCGCTCAGTGTTCGTTAGGACACGGGCAGTGAGCACGGGGTGATGGGTGAGCGGGGCTTGGTGTGAGTTAGGACACGGGGCAGTGAGCACGGGGTGATGGGTGAACGGGGCTTGGTGTGAGTTAGGACACGGGCAGCGAGCACAGGGGGTGATGGGTGAACGGGGCTGGGTGTGAGTTAGGACACGGGGCAGTGAGCACGGGGTGATGGGTGAACGGGGCTCAGTGTGTGTTAGGACACGGGGCAGTGAGCACGGGGTGATGGGTGAACGGGACTCGGTGCGAGTTAGGACACGGGCAGCGAGCACAGGGTGATGGGTGAACGGGGCTCGGTGTGAGTTAGGACACGGGGCAGTGAGCTCGGGGTGATGGGTGAACGGGACTGGGTGTGAGTTGGGACACGGGCAGCGAGCACAGGGTGATGGGTGAACGGGGCTCGGTGTGAGTTAGGACACGGGGCAGTGAGCCCAGGGTGATGGGTGAACGGGACTCGGTGTGAGTTTGGACACGGGGCAGTGAGCACAGGGGGTGACGGGTGAACGGGACTCGGTGTGAGTTAGGACACGGGGCAGTGAGCACAGGGGGTGATGGGTTAACGGGACTGGGTGTGAGTTAGGACACGGGGCAGTGAGCACGGGGTGATGGGTGAACGGGACTGGGTGTGAGTTTGGGCACGGGGCAGTGAGCACGGGTGATGGGTGAATGGGACTGGGTGTGAGTTAGGACACGGGGCAGTGAGCATAGGGGGTGATGGGTGAACGGGACTTGGTGTGAGTTAGGACATGGGGCAGTGAGCACAGGGGGTGATGGGTGAACGGGACTGGGTGTGAGTTAGCACACGGGGCAGTGAGCACGGGGTGATGGGTGAACGGGACTGGGTGTGAGTTAGGACACGGGGCAGTGAGCACGGGGTGATGGGTGAACGGGACTGGGTGCGAGTTAGGACACGGGGCAGTGAGCACGGGGTGATGGGTGAACGGGGCTTGGTCTGAGTTAGGACATTGGCAGGGAGCACAGGGGGGGATGGGTGAACGGGTCTGGGTGTGAGTTAGGACACGGGGCAGCGAGCACAGGGTGTTGGGTGAATGGGACTGGGTGTGAGTTAGGACACGGGGCAGTGAGCACAGGGGGTGATGGGTGAACGGGACTGGGTGCGAGTTAGGACACGGGGCAGTGAGCACAGGGGGTGATGGGTGAACGGGAGCGGGTGTGAGTTAGGACACGGGGCAGTGAGCACAGGGGGTGATGGATGAACGGGACTGGGTGTGAGTTAGGACACGGGGCAGTGAGCACAGGGGGTGATGGGTGAACGGGACTGGGTGTGAGTTAGGACACGGGGCAGTGAGCACAGTGGGTGATGGGTGAACGGGACTGGGTGTGAGTTAGGACACGGGGCAGTGAGCACAGGGGTGATGGGTGAACGGGACTGGGTGTGAGTTAGGACACGGGGCAGTGAGCACGGGGCGGTGGGTGAACGGTAATGGGTGTGTTAGGACACGGGGCAGTGAGCACAGGGGGCGATGGGTGAACGGGACTGGGTGTGAGTTAGGACCCGGGGCAGCGAGCACAGGGGGTGATGGGTGAACGGGACTGGGTGTGAGTTAGGACACGGGGCAGTGAGCACAGTGGGTGATGGGTGAACGGGGCTTGGTGTGAGTTAGGACACGGGCAGTGAGCACAGGGTGATGGGTGAACGGGACTGCGTGTGAGTTAGGACACGGGGCAGTGAGCACAGGGGGTGATGGGTGAACGGGACTGCGTGTGAGTTAGGACACGGGGCAGTGAGCACAGGGGGTGATGGGTGAAAGGGGCTTGGCGTGAGTTAGGACACGGGCAGTGAGCACAGGGTGATGGGTGAACGGGACTGGTTGTGAGTTAGGACACGGGGCAGTGAGCACGGGGTGATGGGTGAACGGGACTTGGTGTGAGTTAGGACACGGGGAAGTGAGCACAGGGTGATGGGTGAACGGGGCTCGGTGTGAGTTAGGACACGGGCAGTGAGCACAGAGGGTGATGGGTGAACGGGACTGGGTGTGAGTTAGGACACAGGGCAGTGAGCACAGGGGGTGATGGGTGAACGGGACTGGGTGTGAGTTAGGACACGGGGCAGTGAGCACAGGGGGTGATGGGTGAACGGGACTGGGTGTGAGTTAGGACACGGGGCAGTGAGCACGGGGCGATGGGTGAACCGGACTTGGTGTGAGTTAGGACACGGGGCAGTGAGCACAGGGGGTGATGGGTGAACGGGACTCGGTGCGAGTTAGGACACGGGGCAGTGAGCACGGGGTGATGGGTGAACGGGGCTTGGTGTGAGTTAGGACACGGGGCAGTGAGCACGGGGTGATGGGTGAACGGGGCTTGGTGCGAATTAGGACACGGGGCAGTGAGCACGGGGTGATGGGTGAACGGGGCTTGGTGTGAGTTAGGACACGGGCAGCGAGCACAGTGTGATGGGTGAACGGGGCTCGGTGTGAGTTAGGACACGGGGCAGTGAGCACGGTGGGTGATGGGCGATCGGGATTGGGTGTGATTTAGGACACGGGGCAGTGAGCACAGGGTGATGGGTGAACGGGACTCGGTGCGAGTTAGGACACGGGGCAGTGAACACGGGGTGATGGGTGAACGGGACTTGGGTGTGAGTTAGGACACGGGGCAGTGAGCACGGGGTGATGGGTGAACGGGGCTCGGTGTGAGTTAGGACACGGGGCAGTGAGCACAGGGGGTGATGGGTGAACGGGACTGGGTGCGAGTTAGGACACGGGGCAGTGAGCACAGGGTGATGGGTGAACGGGACTGGGTGTGAGTTAGGACACGGGGCAGTGAGCACGGGGTGATGGGTGAACGGGACTGGGTGTGAGTTTGGACACGGGGCAGTGAGCACGGGGTGATGGGTGAAGGGGCTTGGTGTGAGTTAGGACACGGGCAGTGAGCACGGGGTGATGGGTGAACGGGACTCAGTGTGAGTTAGGACACGGGGCAGTGAGCACGGGGTGATGGGTGAACGGGACTGGGTGTGAGTTAGGACAGGGGGCAGTGAGCACAGGGGGTGATGGGTGAACGGGACTCGGTGCGAGTTAGGACACGGGGCAGTGAGCGCAGGGTGATGGGTGAACTGGGCTCGGTGCGAGTTAGGACGTAGGCAGCAGAGCACAGGGTGATGGGTGAACGGTCCTGGGTGTGTGTTAGGACACGGGGCAGTGAGCACAGCGCGTGATGGGTGAACGGGACTGGGTGTGAGTTAGGACACGGGGCAGTGAGCACAGGGGGTGATGGGTGAACGGGACTGGGTGTGAGTTAGGACACGGGGCAGTGAGCACGGGGTGATGGGTGAACGGGACTGGGTGTGAGTTAGGACACCGGGCAGTGAGCACAGGGGGTGATGGGTGAACGGGACTGGGTGTGAGTTAGGACACGGGGCAGTGAGCACAGGGGGCGATGGGTGAACGGGACTCGGTGTGAGTTAGGACACGGGCAGTGAGCACAGGGGGTGATGGGTGAACGGGACTGGGTGTGAGTTAGGACACGGGGCAGTGAGCACGGGGTGATGGGTGAACGGGACTGGGTGTGAGTTAGGACACGGGGCAGTGAGCACAGGGTGATGGGTGAATGGGGCTCGGTGTGAGTTAGGACATGGGGCAGTGAGCACAGGGGGTGATGGGTGAACGGGACTCCGTGCGCGTTAGGACACGGGGCAGTGAGCACGGGGTGATGGGTGAACGGGGCTTGGTGCGAGTTAGGACACGGGGCAGTGAGCACAGGGGGTGATGGGTGAACGGGACTGGGTGTGAGTTAGGACACGGGGCAGTGAGCACAGGGGGTGATGGGTGAACGGGACTGGGTGTGAGTTAGGACACGGGGCAGTGAGCACAGGGGGTGATGGGTGAACGGCGCTCGGTGTGCGTTAGGACACGGGGCAGTCAGCACGGGGTGATGGGTGAACGGGGCTTGGTGTGAGTTAGGACACGGGCAGCGAGCACGGGGTGATGGGTGAACGGGACTGGGTGTGAGTAAGGACACGGGGCAGTGAGCACAGGGGGTGATGGGTGAACGGGACTGGGTGTGAGTTTGGACACGGGGCAGTGCGCACGGGTGATGGGTGAACGGGACTGGGTGTGAGTTAGGACGCGGGACAGTGAGCACGGGGTGATGGGTGAACGGGACTGGGTGTGTTTGGACACGGGGCAGTGAGCACAGGGGTGATGGGTGAACGGGACTGGGTGTGAGTTTGGACACGGGACAGTGAGCACGGGGTGATGGGTGAACGGGACTGGGTGTGAGTTAGGACACGGGGCAGTGAGCACGGGGTGATGGGTGAACGGGACTGGGTGCAAGTTAGGACACGGGGCAGTGAGCACGGGGTGATGGGTGAACGGGACTGGGTGTGAGTTAGGACACGGGGCAGTGAGCACAGGGGGTGATGGGTGAACGGGACTGGGTGTGAGTTAGGACACGGGGCAGTGAGCACGGGGGGCGATGGGTGAACGGGGCTTGGTGCGAGTTAGGACACGGGCAGTGAGCACGGGGTGATGGGTGAACGGGACTGGGTGTGAGTTAGGACACGGGGCAGTGAGCACAGGGGGTGATGGGTGAACGGGACTGGGTGTGTGTTAGGACACGGGGCAGTGAGCACAGGGGGTGTTGGGTGAACGGGACTGGGTGTGAGTTGGGACACGGGGCAGTGAGCACGGGGTGATGGGTGAACGGGACTGGGTGTGAGTTAGGACACGGGGCAGTGAGCAAGGGGTGATGGGTGAACGGGACTGGGTGTGAGTTAGGACACGGGGCAGTGAGCACAGGGGGTGATGGGTGAACGGGGCTTGGTGTGAGTTAGGACACGGGGCAGTGAGCACGGGGTGATGGGTGAACGGGGCTTGGTGTGAGTTAGGACACGGGCAGCGAGCACGGGGTGATGGGTGAACGGGGCTGGGTGTGAGTTAGGACACGGGGCAGTGAGCACGGGGTGATGGGTGAACGGGGCTCAGTGTGTGTTAGGACACGGGGCAGTGAGCACAGGGGGTGATGGGTGAACGGGACTGGGTGTGAGTTAGGACACGGGGCAGTGAGCACGGGGTGATGGGTGAACGGGACTGGGTGTGAGTTTGGACACGGGGCAGTGAGCACAGGGGTGATGGGTGAACGGGACTGGGTCTGAGTTAGGACACGGGGCAGTGAGCACGGGGGGCGATGGGTGAACGGGACTCGGTGTGAGTTAGGACACGGGCAGTGAGCACAGGGGGTGATGGGTGAACGGGACTGGGTGTGAGTTAGGACACGGGGCAGTGAGCACGGGGTGATGGGTGAACGGGACTGGGTGTGAGTTAGGACACGGGGCAGTGAGCACAGGGTGATGGGTGAATGGGGCTCGCTGTGAGTTAGGACATGGGGCAGTGAGCACAGGGGGTGATGGGTGAACGGGACTCGGTGCGCGTTAGGACACGGGGCAGTGAGCACGGGGTGATGGGTGAACGGGGCTTGGTGCGAGTTAGGACACGGGGCAGTGAGCACAGGGGGTGATGGGTGAACGGGACTGGGTGTGAGTTAGGACACGGGGCAGTGAGCACAGGGGGTGATGGGTGAACGGCGCTCGGTGTGCGTTAGGACACGGGGCAGTGAGCACGGGGTGATGGGTGAACGGGTCTTGCTGTGAGTTAGGACACGGGCAGCGAGCACGGGGTGATGGGTGAACGGGACTGGGTGTGAGTTAGGACACGGGGCAGTGAGCACGGGGTGATGGGTGAACGGGACTGGGTGTGTTTGGACACGGGGCAGTGAGCACAGGGGTGATGGGTGAACGGGACTGGGTGTGAGTTAGGACACGGGGCAGTGAGCACAGGGGGTGATGGGTGAACGGGACTGGGTGCAAGTTAGGACACGGGGCAGTGAGCACGGGGTGATGGGTGAACGGGACCAGGTGCGAGTTAGGACACGGGGCAGTGAGCACAGGGGGTGATGGGTGAACGGGGCTTGGTCTGAGTTAGGACACTGGCAGTGAGCACAGGGTGATGGGTGAACGGGACTGGGTGTGAGTTAGGACACGGGGCAGTGAGCACGGGGTGATGGGTGAACGGGACTGGGTGCGAGTTAGGACACGGGCAGTGAGCACGGGGTGATGGGTGAACGGGACTGGGTGTGAGTTAGGACACCGGGCAGTGAGCACAGAGGGTGATGGGTGAACGGGACTGGGTGTGAGTTAGGACACGGGGCAGTGAGCACGGGTGATGGGTGAACGGCGCTCAGTGTTCGTTAGGACACGGGCAGTGAGCACGGGGTGATGGGTGAGCGGGGCTTGGTGTGAGTTAGGACACGGGGCAGTGAGCACGGGGTGATGGGTGAACGGGGCTTGGTGTGAGTTCGGACACGGGCAGCGAGCACAGGGGGTGATGGGTGAACGGGGCTGGGTGTGAGTTAGGACACGGGGCAGTGAGCACGGGGTGATGGGTGAACGGGGCTCAGTGTGTGTTAGGACACGGGGCAGTGAGCACGGGGTGATGGGTGAACGGGACTCGGTGCGAGTTAGGACACGGGCAGCGAGCACAGGGTGATGGGTGAACGGGGCTCGGTGTGAGTTAGGACACGGGGCAGTGAGCTCGGGGTGATGGGTGAACGGGACTGGGTGTGAGTTGGGACACGGGCAGCGAGCACAGGGTGATGGGTGAACGGGGCTCGGTGTGAGTTAGGACACGGGGCAGTGAGCCCAGGGTGATGGGTGAACGGGACTCGGTGTGAGTTTGGACACGGGGCAGTGAGCACAGGGGGTGACGGGTGAACGGGACTCGGTGTGAGTTTGGACACGGGGCAGTGAGCACAGGGGGTGATGGGTTAACGGGACTGGGTGTGAGTTAGGACACGGGGCAGTGAGCACGGGGTGATGGGTGAACGGGACTGGGTGTGAGTTTGGGCACGGGGCAGTGAGCACGGGTGATGGGTGAATGGGACTGGGTGTGAGTTAGGACACGGGGCAGTGAGCATAGGGGGTGATGGGTGAACGGGACTTGGTGTGAGTTAGGACATGGGGCAGTGAGCACAGGGGGTGATGGGTGAACGGGACTGGGTGTGAGTTAGCACACGGGGCAGTGAGCACGGGGTGATGGGTGAACGGGACTGGGTGTGAGTTAGGACACGGGGCAGTGAGCACGGGGTGATGGGTGAACGGGACTGGGTGCGAGTTAGGACACGGGGCAGTGAGCACGGGGTGATGGGTGAACGGGGCTTGGTCTGAGTTAGGACATTGGCAGGGAGCACAGGGGGTGATGGGTGAACGGGTCTGGGTGTGAGTTAGGACACGGGGCAGCGAGCACAGGGTGTTGGGTGAATGGGACTGGGTGTGAGTTAGGACACGGGGCAGTGAGCACGGGGTGATGGGTGAACGGGACTGGGTGTGAGTTAGGACACGGGGCAGTGAGCACAGGGTGATGGGTGAACGGGATTCGGTGCGAGTTAGGACACGGGGCAGCGAGCACAGGGTGATGGGTGAACGGGACTGGGTGCAAGTTAGGACACGGGGCAGTGAGCACAGGGGGTGATGGGTGAACGGGACTGGGTGTGAGTTAGGACACGGGGCAGTGAGCACAGGGGGTGATGGGTGAACGGGACTGGGTGCGAGTTAGGACACGGGGCAGTGAGCACAGGGGGTGATGGGTGAACGGGAGCGGGTGTGAGTTAGGACACGGGGCAGTGAGCACAGGGGGTGATGGATGAACGGGACTGGGTGTGAGTTAGGACACGGGGCAGTGAGCACAGGGGGTGATGGGTGAACGGGACTGGGTGTGAGTTAGGACACGGGGCAGTGAGCACAGGGGGTGATGGGTGAACGGGACTGGGTGTGAGTTAGGACACGGGGCAGTGAGCACAGGGGGTGATGGGTGAGCGGGACTGGGTGTGAGTTAGGACACGGGGCAGTGAGCACGGGGTGATGGGTGAACGGGACTGGGTGTGAGTTAGGACACGGGGCAGTGAGCACAGTGGGTGATGGGTGAACGGGACTGGGTGTGAGTTAGGACACGGGGCAGTGAGCACAGGGGTGATGGGTGAACGGGACTGGGTGTGAGTTAGGACACGGGGCAGTGAGCACGGGGCGGTGGGTGAACGGTAATGGGTGTGTTAGGACACGGGGCAGTGAGCACAGGGGGCGATGGGTGAACGGGACTGGGTGTGAGTTAGGACCCGGGGCAGCGAGCACAGGGGGTGATGCGTGAACGGGACTGGGTGTGAGTTAGGACACGGGGCAGTGAGCACAGTGGGTGATGGGTGAACGGGGCTTGGTGTGAGTTAGGACACGGGCAGTGAGCACAGGGTGATGGGTGAACGGGACTGCGTGTGAGTTAGGACACGGGGCAGTGAGCACAGGGGGTGATGGGTGAACGGGACTGCGTGTGAGTTAGGACACGGGGCAGTGAGCACGGGGTGATGGGTGAACGGGACTTGGTGTGAGTTAGGACACGGGGCAGTGAGCACAGGGGGTGATGGGTGAAAGGGGCTTGGCGTGAGTTAGGACACGGGCAGTGAGCACAGGGTGATGGGTGAACGGGACTGGTTGTGAGTTAGGACACGGGGCAGTGAGCACGGGGTGATGGGTGAACGGGACTTGGTGTGAGTTAGGACACGGGGAAGTGAGCACAGGGTGATGGGTGAACGGGGCTCGGTGTGAGTTAGGACACGGGCAGTGAGCACAGAGGGTGATGGGTGAACGGGACTGGGTGTGAGTTAGGACACAGGGCAGTGAGCACAGGGGGTGATGGGTGAACGGGACTGGGTGTGAGTTAGGACACGGGGCAGTGAGCACAGGGGGTGATGGGTGAACGGGACTGGGTGTGAGTTAGGACACGGGGCAGTGAGCACGGGGCGATGGGTGAACCGGACTTGGTGTGAGTTAGGACACGGGGCAGTGAGCACAGGGGGTGATGGGTGAACGGGACTCGGTGCGAGTTAGGACACGGGGCAGTGAGCACGGGGTGATGGGTGAACGGGGCTTGGTGCGAATTAGGACACGGGGCAGTGAGCACGGGGTGATGGGTGAACGGGGCTTGGTGTGAGTTAGGACACGGGCAGCGAGCACAGGGTGATGGGTGAACGGGGCTCGGTGTGAGTTAGGACACGGGGCAGTGAGCACGGTGGGTGATGGGCGATCGGGATTGGGTGTGATTTAGGACACGGGGCAGTGAGCACAGGGTGATGGGTGAACGGGACTCGGTGCGAGTTAGGACACGGGGCAGTGAACACGGGGTGATGGGTGAACGGGACTTGGGTGTGAGTTAGGACACGGGGCAGTGAGCACGGGGTGATGGGTGAACGGGGCTCGGTGTGAGTTAGGACACGGGGCAGTGAGCACAGGGGGTGATGGGTGAACGGGACTGGGTGCGAGTTAGGACACGGGGCAGTGAGCACAGGGTGATGGGTGAACGGGACTGGGTGTGAGTTAGGACACGGGGCAGTGAGCACGGGGTGATGGGTGAACGGGACTGGGTGTGAGTTTGGACACGGGGCAGTGAGCACGGGGTGATGGGTGAAGGGGCTTGGTGTGAGTTAGGACACGGGCAGTGAGCACGGGGTGATGGGTGAACGGGACTCAGTGTGAGTTAGGACACGGGGCAGTGAGCACGGGGTGATGGGTGAACGGGACTGGGTGTGAGTTAGGACAGGGGGCAGTGAGCACAGGGGGTGATGGGTGAACGGGACTCGGTGCGAGTTAGGACACGGGGCAGTGAGCGCAGGGTGATGGGTGAACTGGGCTCGGTGCGAGTTAGGACGTGGGCAGCAGAGCACAGGGTGATGGGTGAACGGTCCTGGGTGTGTGTTAGGACACGGGGCAGTGAGCACAGCGCGTGATGGGTGAACGGGACTGGGTGTGAGTTAGGACACGGGGCAGTGAGCACAGGGGGTGATGGGTGAACGGGACTGGGTGTGAGTTAGGACACGGGGCAGTGAGCACGGGGTGATGGGTGAACGGGACTGGGTGTGAGTTAGGACACCGGGCAGTGAGCACAGGGGGTGATGGGTGAGCGGGACTGGGTGTGAGTTAGGACACGGGGCAGTGAGCACAGGGGGCGATGGGTGAACGGGACTCGGTGTGAGTTAGGACACGGGCAGTGAGCACAGGGGGTGATGGGTGAACGGGACTGGGTGTGAGTTAGGACACAGGGCAGTGAGCACGGGGTGATGGGTGAACGGGACTGGGTGTGAGTTAGGACACGGGGCAGTGAGCACAGGGTGATGGGTGAATGGGGCTCGGTGTGAGTTAGGACATGGGGCAGTGAGCACAGGGGGTGATGGGTGAACGGGACTCCGTGCGCGTTAGGACACGGGGCAGTGAGCACGGGGTGATGGGTGAACGGGGCTTGGTGCGAGTTAGGACACGGGGCAGTGAGCACAGGGGGTGATGGGTGAACGGGACTGGGTGTGAGTTAGGACACGGGGCAGTGAGCACAGGGGGTGATGGGTGAACGGGACTGGGTGTGAGTTAGGACACGGGGCAGTGAGCACAGGGGGTGATGGGTGAACGGCGCTCGGTGTGCGTTAGGACACGGGGCAGTCAGCACGGGGTGATGGGTGAACGGGGCTTGGTGTGAGTTAGGACACGGGCAGCGAGCACGGGGTGATGGGTGAACGGGACTGGGTGTGAGTAAGGACACGGGGCAGTGAGCACAGGGGGTGATGGGTGAACGGGACTGGGTGTGAGTTTGGACACGGGGCAGTGCGCACGGGTGATGGGTGAACGGGACTGGGTGTGAGTTAGGACGCGGGACAGTGAGCACGGGGTGATGGGTGAACGGGACTGGGTGTGTTTGGACACGGGGCAGTGAGCACAGGGGTGATGGGTGAACGGGACTGGGTGAGAGTTTGGACACGGGACAGTGAGCACGGGGTGATGGGTGAACGGGACTGGGTGTGAGTTAGGACACGGGGCAGTGAGCACGGGGTGATGGGTGAACGGGACTGGGTGCAAGTTAGGACACGGGGCAGTGAGCACGGGGTGATGGGTGAACGGGACTGGGTGTGAGTTAGGACACGGGGCAGTGAGCACAGGGGGTGATGGGTGAACGGGACTGGGTGTGAGTTAGGACACGGGGCAGTGAGCACGGGGGGCGATGGGTGAACGGGGCTTGGTGCGAGTTAGGACACGGGCAGTGAGCACGGGGTGATGGGTGAACGGGACTGGGTGTGAGTTAGGACACGGGGCAGTGAGCACAGGGGGTGATGGGTGAACGGGACTGGGTGTGTGTTAGGACACGGGGCAGTGAGCACAGGGGGTGTTGGGTGAACGGGACTGGGTGTGAGTTGGGACACGGGGCAGTGAGCACGGGGTGATGGGTGAACGGGACTGGGTGTGAGTTAGGACACGGGGCAGTGAGCAAGGGGTGATGGGTGAACGGGACTGGGTGTGAGTTAGGACACGGGGCAGTGAGCACAGGGGGTGATGGGTGAACGGGGCTTGGTGTGAGTTAGGACACGGGGCAGTGAGCACGGGGTGATGGGTGAACGGGGCTTGGTGTGAGTTAGGACACGGGCAGCGAGCACGGGGTGATGGGTGAACGGGGCTGGGTGTGAGTTAGGACACGGGGCAGTGAGCACGGGGTGATGGGTGAACGGGGCTCAGTGTGTGTTAGGACACGGGGCAGTGAGCACAGGGGGTGATGGGTGAACGGGACTGGGTGTGAGTTAGGACACGGGGCAGTGAGCACGGGGTGATGGGTGAACGGGACTGGGTGTGAGTTTGGACACGGGGCAGTGAGCACAGGGGTGATGGGTGAACGGGACTGGGTCTGAGTTAGGACACGGGGCAGTGAGCACGGGGTGATGGGTGAACGGGACTGGGTGTGAGTTTGGGCACGGGGCAGTGAGCACGGGTGATGGGTGAATGGGACTGGGTGTGAGTTAGGACACGGGGCAGTGAGCACGGGGTGATGGGTGAACGGGACTGGGTGCGAGTTAGGACACGGGGCAGTGAGCACGGGGTGATGGGTGAACGGGGCTTGGTCTGAGTTAGGACATTGGCAGTGAGCACGGGGTCATGGGTGAACGGGACTGGGTGTGAGTTAGGACACGGGGCAGCGAGCACAGGGTGATGGGTGAACGGGGCTTGGTGTGAGTTAGGACACAGGCAGTGAGCACGGTGTGATGGGTGATGGGTGAATGGGACTGGGTGTGAGTTAGGAGACTGGGCAGTGAGCACGGGGTGATGGGTGAATGGGACTGGGTGTGAGTTAGGACACGGGGCAGTGAGCACGTGGTGATGGGTGAACGGGACTCAGTGCGAGTTAGGACACGGGGCAGTGAGCACAGGGTGATGGGTGAACGGGACTCGGTGCGAGTTAGGACACGGGGCAGCGAGCACAGGGTGATGGGTGAACGGGACTGGGTGCAAGTTAGGACACGGGGCAGCGAGCACGGGGTGATGGGTGAACGGGACTGGGTGTGAGTTAGGACACCGGGCAGTGAGCACAGGGGGTGATGGGTGAACGGGACTGGGTGTGAGTTAGGACACGGGGCAGTGAGCACAGGGGGCGATGGGTGAACGGGACTCGGTGTGAGTTAGGACACGAGCAGTGAGCACAGGGGGTGATGGGTGAACGGGGCTTGGTCTGAGTTAGGACACTGGCAGTGAGCACCGGGTGATGGGTGAACGGGACTGGGTGTGAGTTAGGACACGGGGCAGTGAGCACAGGGGGTGATGGGTGAACGGGACTGGGTGTGAGTTAGGACACGGGGCAGTGAGCACGGGGGGCGATGGGTGAACGGGGCTTGGTGCGAGTTAGGACACGGGGCAGTGAGCACAGTGGGTGATGGGTGAACGGGACTGGGTGTGAGTTAGGACACGGGGCAGTGAGCACAGGGGGTGATGGGTGAACGGGACTGGGTGTGAGTTAGGACACGGGGCAGTGAGCACGGGGTGATGGGTGAACGGGACTGGGTGTGAGTTGGGACACGGGGCAGTGAGCACGGGGTGATGGGTGAACGGGACTGGGTGTGAGTTAGGACACGGGGCAGTGAGCACAGGGGGTGATGGGTGAACGGGACTGGGTGTGAGTTAGGACACGGGGCAGTGAGCACAGAGGGTGATGGGTGAACGGGACTGGGTGTGAGTTAGGACACGGGGCAGTGAGCACAGGGGGTGATGGGTGAACGGCGCTCGGTGTGCGTTAGGACACGGGGCAGTCAGCACGGGGTGATGGGTGAACGGGGCTTGGTGTGAGTTAGGACACGGGCAGCGAGCACGGGGTGATGGGTGAACGGGACTGGGTGTGAGTTTGGACACGGGGCAGTGAGCACAGGGGGTGATGGGTGAACGGGACTGGGTGTGAGTTTGGACACGGGGCAGTGCGCACGGGTGATGGGTGAACGGGACTGGGTGTGAGTTAGGACGCGGGACAGTGAGCACGGGGTGATGGGTGAACGGGACTGGGTGTGTTTGGACACGGGGCAGTGAGCACAGGGGTGATGGGTGAACGGGACTGGGTGTGAGTTTGGACACGGGACAGTGAGCACGGGGTGATGGGTGAACGGGACTGGGTGTGAGTTAGGACACGGGGCAGTGAGCACGGGGTGATGGGTGAACGGGACTGGGTGCAAGTTAGGACACGGGGCAGTGAGCACGGGGTGATGGGTGAACGGGACTGGGTGTGAGTTAGGACACGGGGCAGTGAGCACAGGGGGTGATGGGTGAACGGGACTGGGTGTGAGTTAGGACACGGGGCAGTGAGCACGGGGGGCGATGGGTGAACGGGGCTTGGTGCGAGTTAGGACACGGGCAGTGAGCACGGGGTGATGGGTGAACGGGACTGGGTGTGAGTTAGGACACGGGGCAGTGAGCACAGGGGGTGTTGGGTGAACGGGACTGGGTGTGTGTTAGGACACGGGGCAGTGAGCACAGGGGGTGTTGGGTGAACGGGACTGGGTGTGAGTTGGGACACGGGGCAGTGAGCACGGGGTGATGGGTGAACGGGACTGGGTGTGAGTTAGGACACGGGGCAGTGAGCAAGGGGTGATGGGTGAACGGGACTGGGTGTGAGTTAGGACACGGGGCAGTGAGCACAGGGGGTGATGGGTGAACGGGGCTTGGTGTGAGTTAGGACACGGGGCAGTGAGCACGGGGTGATGGGTGAACGGGGCTTGGTGTGAGTTAGGACACGGGCAGCGAGCACGGGGTGATGGGTGAACGGGGCTGGGTGTGAGTTAGGACACGGGGCAGTGAGCACGGGGTGATGGGTGAACGGGGCTCAGTGTGTGTTAGGACACGGGGCAGTGAGCACAGGGGGTGATGGGTGAACGGGACTGGGTGTGAGTTAGGACACGGGGCAGTGAGCACGGGGTGATGGGTGAACGGGACTGGGTGTGAGTTTGGACACGGGGCAGTGAGCACAGGGGTGATGGGTGAACGGGACTGGGTCTGAGTTAGGACACGGGGCAGTGAGCACGGGTGATGGGTGAATGGGACTGGGTGTGAGTTAGGACACGGGGCAGTGAGCACGGGGTGATGGGTGAACGGGACTGGGTGCGAGTTAGGACACGGGGCAGTGAGCACGGGGTGATGGGTGAACGGGGCTTGGTCTGAGTTAGGACATTGGCAGTGAGCACGGGGTCATGGGTGAACGGGACTGGGTGTGAGTTAGGACACGGGGCAGCGAGCACAGGGTGATGGGTGAACGGGGCTTGGTGTGAGTTAGGACACAGGCAGTGAGCACGGTGTGATGGGTGATGGGTGAATGGGACTGGGTGTGAGTTAGGAGACTGGGCAGTGAGCACGGGGTGATGGGTGAATGGGACTGGGTGTGAGTTAGGACACGGGGCAGTGAGCACGTGGTGATGGGTGAACGGGACTCAGTGCGAGTTAGGACACGGGGCAGTGAGCACAGGGTGATGGGTGAACGGGACTCGGTGCGAGTTAGGACACGGGGCAGCGAGCACAGGGTGATGGGTGAACGGGACTGGGTGCAAGTTAGGACACGGGGCAGCGAGCACGGGGTGATGGGTGAACGGGACTGGGTGTGAGTTAGGACACGGGGCAGTGAGCACAGGGGGTGATGGGTGAACGGGACTGGGTGTGAGTTAGGACACGGGGCAGTGAGCACGGGGGGCGATGGGTGAACGGGGCTTGGTGCGAGTTAGGACACGGGGCAGTGAGCACAGTGGGTGATGGGTGAACGGGACTGGGTGTGAGTTAGGACACGGGGCAGTGAGCACAGGGGGTGATGGGTGAACGGGACTGGGTGTGAGTTAGGACACGGGGCAGTGAGCACGGGGTGATGGGTGAACGGGACTGGGTGTGAGTTGGGACACGGGGCAGTGAGCACGGGGTGATGGGTGAACGGGACTGGGTGTGAGTTAGGACACGGGGCAGTGAGCACAGGGGGTGATGGGTGAACGGGACTGGGTGTGAGTTAGGACACGGGGCAGTGAGCACAGAGGGTGATGGGTGAACGGGACTGGGTGTGAGTTAGGACACGGGGCAGTGAGCACAGGGGGTGATGGGTGAACGGCGCTCAGTGTGCGTTAGGACACGGGCAGTTAGCACGGGGTGATGGGTGAACGGGGCTTGGTGTGAGTTAGGACACGGCAGTGAGCACAGGGTGATGGGTGAACGGGGCTTGGTGTGAGTTAGGACACGGGCAGCGAGCACAGGGGGTGATGGGTGAACGGGGCTGGGTGTGAGTTAGGACACGGGGCAGTGAGCACGGGGTGATGGGTGAACGGGACTCGGTGCGAGTTAGGACACGGGCAGCGAGCACAGGGTGATGGGTGAACGGGGCTCGGTGTGAGTTAGGACACGGGGCAGTGAGCTCGGGGTGATGGGTGAACCGGACTGGGTGTGAGTTAGGACACGGGCAGCGAGCACAGGGTGATGGGTGAACGGGACTCGGTGTGAGTTTGGACACGGGGCAGTGAGCACGGGGTGATGGGTGAACGGGACTGGGTGTGAGTTAGGACACGGGGCAGTGAGCACAGGGGGTGATGGGTTAACGGGACTGGGTGTGAGTTAGGACACGGGGCAGTGAGCACGGGGTGATGGGTGAACGGGACTGGGTGTGAGTTTGGGCACGGGGCAGTGAGCACAGGGGTGATGGGTGAATGGGACTGGGTGTGAGTTAGGACACGGGGCAGTGAGCACGGGGTGATGGGTGAACGGGGCTTGGTCTGAGTTAGGACATTGGCAGTGAGCACAGGGGGTGATGGGTGAACGGGTCTGGGTGTGAGTTAGGACACGGGGCAGCGAGCACAGGGTGATGGGTGAACGGGACTGGGTGCAAGTTAGGACACGGGGCAGTGAGCACGGGGTGATGGGTGAACGGGACTGGGTGTGAGTTAGGACACGGGGCAGTGAGCACGGGGTGATGGGTGAACGGGACTGGGTGTGAGTTAGGACACGGGGCAGTGAGCACGGGGTGATGGGTGAACGGGACTGGGTGTGAGTTAGGACACGGGCAGCGAGCACAGGGGGTGATGGGTGAACGGGGCTGGGTGTGAGTTAGGACACGGGGCAGTGAGCACGGGGTGATGGGTGAACGGGGCTCAGTGTGTGTTAGGACACGGGGCAGTGAGCACAGGGGGTGATGGGTGAACGGGACTCGGTGTGAGTTAGGACACGGGGCAGTGAGCACGGGGTGATGGGTGAACGGGACTCGGTGCGAGTTAGGACACGGGCAGCGAGCACAGGGTGATGGGTGAACGGGGCTCGGTGTGAGTTAGGGCACGGGGCAGTGAGCACAGGGTGATGGGTGAACGGGACTCGGTGTGAGTTAGGACACGGGGCAGTGAGCACGGGGTGATGGGTGAACGGGACTCGGTGTGAGTTAGGACACGGGGCAGTGAGCACAGGGGTGATGGGTGAACGGGACTGGGTGTGAGTTAGGACACGGGGCAGTGAGCACGGGGTGATGGGTGAACGGGACTGGGTGTGAGTTTGGGCACGGGGCAGTGAGCACAGGGGTGATGGGTGAATGGGACTGGGTGTGAGTTAGGACACGGGGCAGTGAGCACAGGGGGTGATGGGTGAACGGGACTGGGTGTGAGTTAGGACATGGGGCAGTGAGCACAGGGGGTGATGGGTGAACGGGACTGGGTGTGAGTTAGGACACGGGGCAGTGAGCACGGGGTGATGGGTGAACGGGACTGGGTGTGAGTTAGGACACGGGGCAGTGAGCACGGGGTGATGGGTGAACGGGACTGGGTGCGAGTTAGGACACGGGGCAGTGAGCACGGGGTGATGGGTGAACGGGGCTTGGTCTGAGTTAGGACATTGGCAGTGAGCACAGGGGGTGATGGGTGAACGGGACTGGGTGTGAGTTAGGACACGGGGCAGCGAGCACAGGGTGATGGGTGAACGGGGCTTGGTGTGAGTTAGGACACGGGGCAGTGAGCACGGGGTGATGGGTGAATGGGACTGGGTGTGAGTTAGGACATGGGGCAGTGAGCACGGGGTGATGGGTGAATGGGACTGGGTGTGAGTTAGGACACGGGGCAGTGAGCACGGGGTGATGGGTGAACGGGACTGGGTGTGAGTTAGGACACGGGGCAGTGAGCACAGGGTGATGGGTGAACGGGACTCGGTGCGAGTTAGGACACGGGGCAGCGAGCACAGGGTGATGGGTGAACGGGACTGGGTGCAAGTTAGGACACGGGGCAGTGAGCACGGGGTGATGGGTGAACGGGACTGGGTGTGAGTTAGGACACCGGGCAGTGAGCACAGGGGGTGATGGGTGAACGGGACTGGGTGTGAGTTAGGCAC
>NW_028225179.1:31338980-31425815 GCF_052327205.1 Somniosus microcephalus | reverse complement strand
CGGGGAGGATGGGCCCAGTGAGATCAGACAGTGTGTAACCTGGGGAGGATGGACCCAGTGAGATCAAACAGTGTGTAACCCGGGGAGGATGGGCACAGTGAGATCAGACAGTGTGTAACCCGGGGAGGATGGGCCCAGTGAGATCAGACAGTGTGTAACCCGGGGAGGGTGGGCCCAGTGAGATCAGACAGTGTGTAACCCGGGGAGGATGGGCCCAGTGAGATCAGACAGTGTGTAACCCGGGGAGGATGGGCCCAGTGTGATCAGACAGTGTGTAACCCGGGGAGGATGGGCCCAGTGAGATCAGACAGTGTGTAACCCGGGGAGGATGGGCCCAGTGAGATCAGACAGTGTGTAACCCGGGGAGGATGGGCCCAGTGAGATCAGACAGTGTGTAACCCGGGGAGGATGGGCCCAGTGAGATCAGACAGTGTGTAACCCGGGGAGGATGGGTCCAGTGAGATCAGACAGTGTGTAACCCGGGGAGGATGGGCCCAGTGAGATCAGGCAGTGCGTAACCCGGGGAGGATGGGTCCAGTGAGATCAGACAGTGTGTAACCCGGGGAGGATGGGCCCAGTGAGATCAGACAGTGTGTAACCCGGGGAGGATGGGCCCAGTGAGATCAGACAGTGTGTAACCCGGGGAGGATGGGCCCAGTGAGATCAGACAGTGTGTAACCCGGGGAGGATGGGCCCAGTGAGATCAGACAGTGTGTAACCCGGGGAGGATGGGCCCAGTGAGATCAGACAGTGTGTAACCCGGGGAGGATGGGCCCAGTGAGATCAGACAGTGTGTAACCCGGGGAGGATGGGCCCAGTGAGATCAGACAGTGTGTAACCCGGGGAGGATGGGCCCAGTGAGATCAGACAGTGTGTAACCCGGGGAGGATGGGCCCAGTGAGATCAGACAGTGTGTAACCCGGGGAGGATGGGCCCAGTGAGATCAGACAGTGTGTAACCCGGGGAGGATGGGCCCAGTGAGATCAGACAGTGTGTAACCCGGGGAGGATGGGCCCAGTGAGATCAGACAGTGTGTAACCCGGGGAGGATGGGCCCAGTGAGATCAGACACTGTGTAACCCGGGGAGGATGGGCCCAGTGAGATCAGACAGTGTGTAACCCGGGGAGGATGGGCCCAGTGAGATCAGACAGTGTGTAACCCGGGGAGGATGGGCCCAGTGAGATCAGACAGTGTGTAACCCGGGGAGGATGGGCCCAGTGAGATCAGGCAGTGTGTAACCCGGGGAGGATGGGCCCAGTGAGATCAGACAGTGTGTAACCCGGGGAGGATGGGCCCAGTGAGATCAGACAGTGTGTAACCCGGGGAGGATGGGCCCAGTGAGATCAGACAGTGTGTAACCCGGGGAGGATGGGCCCAGTGAGATCAGACAGTGTGTAACCCGGGGAGGATGGGCCCAGTGAGATCAGACAGTGTGTAACCCGGGGAGGATGGGCCCAGTGAGA
This sequence comes from Somniosus microcephalus, assembly GCF_052327205.1. Classification (NCBI taxonomy): domain Eukaryota; kingdom Metazoa; phylum Chordata; class Chondrichthyes; order Squaliformes; family Somniosidae; genus Somniosus; species Somniosus microcephalus. The sequence continues at coordinate 31,424,352 of NW_028225179.1, read as the reverse complement.
TCAGACAGTGTGTAACCCGGGGAGGATGGGCCCAGTGAGATCAGACAGTGTGTAACCCGGGGAGGATGGGCCCAGTGAGATCAGACAGTGTGTAACCCGGGGAGGATGGGCCCAGTGAGATCAGACAGTGTGTAACCCGGGGAGGATGGGCCCAGTGAGATCAGACAGTGTGTAACCCGGGGAGGATGGGCCCAGTGAGATCAGACAGTGTGTAACCCGGGGAGGATGGGCCCAGTGAGATCAGACAGTGTGTAACCCGGGGAGGATGGGCCCAGTGAGATCAGACAGTGTGTAACCCGGGGAGGATGGGCCCAGTGAGATCAGACACTGTGTAACCCGGGGAGGATGGGCCCAGTGAGATCAGACAGTGTGTAACCTGGGGAGGATGGGCCCAGTGAGATCAGACAGTGTGTAACCCGGGGAGGATGGGCCCAGTGAGATCAGACAGTGTGTAACCCGGGGAGGATGGGCCCAGTGAGATCAGACAGTGTGTAACCCGGGGAGGATGGGCCCAGTGAGATCAGACAGTGTGTAACCCGGGGAGGATGGGCCCAGTGAGATCAGACATTGTGTAACCCGGGGAGGATGGGCCCAGTGAGATCAGACAGTGTGTAACCCGGGGAGGATGGGCCCAGTGAGATCAGACAGTGTGTAACCCGGGGAGGATGGGCCCAGTGAGATCAGACAGTGTGTAACCCGGGGAGGATGGGCCCAGTGAGATCAGACAGTGTGTAACCCGGGGAGGATGGGCCCAGTGAGATCAGACAGTGTGTAACCCGGGGAGGATGGGCCCAATGAGATCAGACAGTGTGTAACCCGGGGAGGATGGGCCCAGTGAGATCAGACAGTGTGTAACCCGGGGAGGATGGGCCCAGTGTGATCAGACACTGTGTAACCCGGGGAGGATGGGCCCAGTGAGATCAGACAGTGTGTAACCCGGGGAGGATGGGCCCAGTGAGATCAGACAGTGTGTAACCCGGGGAGGATGGGCCCAGTGAGATCAGACAGTGTGTAACCCGGGGAGGATGGGCCCAGTGAGATCAGACAGTGTGTAACCCGGGGAGGATGGGCCCAGTGAGATCAGACAGTGTGTAACCCGGGGAGGATGGGCCCAGTGAGATCAGACAGTGTGTAACCCGGGGAGGATGGGCCCAGTGAGATCAGACAGTGTGTAACCCGGGGAGGATGGGCCCAGTGAGATCAGACAGTGGCATCCTTTTAATGCCATCCCCAACCTCTGCCTTGCTGTTTGGAGGTCTATATACCACTCCCACTAATGTTTTCTGCCCCTTGGTATTTCTCAATTCTACCCATACAGATTCCACTTCATCAGAGCTAACTGTGAAGACAAATGCAACATATTTGTTTTAACGTTTCTGCCATTTCCTTATTCCCCATAATAATTTCTCCTGTCTCAGCCTCTCGGAGACCAACATTTACTTTTACTACTCTCTTCCTTTTTACATACTTGTGGAGGCTCTTACTATCTGCTTTTATATTTCTTGCTACTTTTCTCATTCTATTTTTTACCCTTATTAATTTTTTGGTCATCCTTTGCTGGTTTCTGAAACTCTCCCAATCCTCAGGCTTACTATTATTCTTTGCAACATTATAAGCTTCTTCTTTCAATCTAATGCTATCCATTACTTTTTCATTAGGGCGTGGAGCTGTGCCAGTGGGTGTGGGGTGCGGCGGCCAAGGCCAGTGTGGCGGGGAGGGTGCGGAGTGCTGGGGCGGAGGGGGCGGCGGGGGCCTGGCCCAGTGGAGGGGGCGGGTATCTGGGCCAGTGAGGTGGCAGAGGGCTGAGCCAGTTTGAGGGGGGTGGGTGGCCGTGGGGGGACGGAGGATCAGCATCACTTGAATTGTACAGGATCGGTCAGAAGGTAAGTTCCATGTTGCTGAGCCTCACTGCAAATAAAAGGTGGATTGAATGGGATGTTTGATAAATGCATGAGGGAGAAAGGAATCTCAGGTTATGCTGATGGGGGTAGATGAAGAGCGCTGGCAGCAGGCTCGTGTGGACCATAAAGTGCCACAGACCACTTGGGCTGAATAGCTTGTTTCTCTGCTGTTAATTCCATGTAACACAGGAGGTGACGATGCTGCATTTTCTGAGACAGTTTGGTATAAAGAGAACATCAGAAGCTTTGCTCTAACTCTGTAGCCTGATACAAGCAAACTGCTCCGGTGGAACTGGGAGATTCCAGTCGCCCAGCCAGAGTCCGTGGAATATTCTGTAAAAGTGAAATGAATTTAACTGTTTCTATAACATTGAATCACAAATAAGGTTTGTGTATTTCACAGAGGAGGGTTTGATCAGAGACTCGTCCCATTTGACACGTGGGTGAAGAGTCAGGCAGGAGCATCTCCATCTCCAGCCTCCCTTTCCTCAATGTTTTGCCGCCTCCCGAATTTCTGCCCATCTTTTTCACAGCCTCATGTTTGAATCTCTCCAATCGGGTTTCTGCTCCTGCCACAGCACTGAAATGGCAGCAACCAAAGTCCCAGTCGTCACATTATGAGACTGTGACCATGATAAACTATCCCTCCTCATTCTTCTCGACCTCTGCCGTCTTTGACACGGTCGAGCACAACATCCTCCAAGGCCTCACCCCCGTTGTCCAGCTCAGTGGGTCTGTCCTCACTTGGCTCCACTTTTACCCATCCAGTCGTAGCCAGAGAATCTCCATCAATGGCTTCTCTTCCCGCTCCCGCACTGTTCCCTCTGGAGTTCCCCATGGATCTATCCTCGCCCCCTCCTATTTCTCATCTACGTGCTACCCCTTGGAGACAGCCGAAGACAAGTGGTCGGCTTTCACATGTACCCTGACAACACTCTGCTCCACATCTCCACCAGCTCTCTCGAACCCTCCACTGACTCTGCTTTCTCACGCTGCTTGTCCGACGTCCATCTGTGATGAGCTACACATTTCTCCAATTAAACATTGCGAAGACCAAAGACTTGGTCTTTGGCCCCTGCCAGGAATTCTGTTCCCTCCCTGTCCCAATCAGTGTCTCAGATTTAAACATACTGTTTGCACATGATATCAAGAAATGGCTGACTGCACTGGATACAGCAAAGGATATGGGCCCCGACAACATCCCAGCTATCGTGCTGAAGACTTGTGCTCCAGAACTAGTCACGCCTCTAGCCAAGCTGTTCCAGTACAGCTACAACACTGGCATCTATCCGACAATGTGGAAAACTGCCCAGGTACGTCCTGTCCACAAAAAGCAGGACAAATCCAACCTGGCCAATTACCGCCCCATCAGTCTACCCTCAATGATCAGCAAAGTGATGGATGGTGTCATCGACAGTGCTATCAAGCGGCACTTACTCACCAATAACCTGCTCAATGATGCCCAGTTTGGGTTCCACCAGGACCACTTGGCTCCCGACCTCATTACAGCCTTGGTCCAAACATGGACAAAGGAGCTGAATTCCAGAGGTGAGGTGAGAGTGACTGCCCTTGACATCAAGGCAGCACTTGACCAACTGTGGCATCAAGGAGCCCTAGTAAAACTGAAGTAAATGGGAATCAGGGGGAAAACTCACCACTGGCTGGAGTCATACCTAGCACAAAGGAAGATGGTTGTAGTGGTTGAAGGTCAATCATCACAGCCCCAGGACATCGAGGCAGGAGTTCCCTAGGGCAGTGTCCTAGGCCCAACCATCTTCAGCTGGTTCATCAACGTCCTTCCCTCCAACATAAGGTCAGAAATGGGGATGTTCGCTGATGACTGCAGTGTGTTCAGCGCCATTCACAACTCCTCAGACAATGAAGCAGTCCATGCCCGCATGCAACAAGACCTGGCCGACGTTCAGGTCTGGGCTGATAAGTGGCAGGTAATGTTCGCACCACACAAGTGCCAGGCAATGATTATCTCCAACAAGCAAGAGTCTAACCGCCTCCCCTTGACATTCAATGGCATTTTCATCACCGAATCCCCCACCATCAACATCCTGGGGGTTAGCATTGACCAGAAACTTAACTGGACTAGCCACATAAATACTGTGGCAACAAGAGCAGGTCAGAGGCTAGGAATTCTGTGGCGCGTGTCTCACCTTCTGACTCCCCAAAGCCTTTCCACCATCTACAAGGCACAAGTCAGGAGTGTGATGGAATATCCTCCACTTGCCTGGATGAGTGCAGCTCCAACAACACTCAAGAAGCTCGACACCATCCAGGACAAAGCAGCCTATTGATTGGCACCCCGTCCACCACCTTAAACATTCACTCCCTCCACCATCGGCGTACCGTGGCTGTAGTGTGTACCATCTACAAGATGCACTGCAGCAACTCGCCAAGGCTTCTTCGGCAGCACCTCCCAAACCCGCAACCTCTCCCACCTAGCAGGACAAGGGCAGCAGGTGCATGGGAATACCACCACCTCCAAGTTCCCCTCCGAGTCACACACCTACCTGACTTGGAAATATATCGCCGATCCTTCATCATCACTGGGTCAAAATCCTGGAACGCCCTCCCTGACAGCACTGTGGGAGTACCTTCACCACACGGACTGCAGCGGTTCAAGAAGGTGGCTCACCACCACCTTCTCGAGGACAACTAGGGATGGGCAATAAATGCTGGCCTTGCCAGCGATGCCAGATGCCATTAGCGAATTAAAGAACAGTTTTATGGGATGGACAATGGAGGCCATGACATGGAAAAGGATGCCAGATGAGACTATATTGACTGGACAAGGAAGGGTTACACACCATGGTCACAGTCACAGAGATTGGAGTTTGTGACAGTTCGGGGCAGATTAGATTTACATCGAAACTGCAGCAGAGAAACAGTCCATTCGGCTCTAGTGGTCTATGCTGTGTTTATACTCCACGGGAGCCTCCTCCCACTCTCATTACATCTTGACACCGTGTCCACATAGACGTTCGAGGGCGTTAGACTCGTGACACCAATATTAAATAACATTCAGAACGCCGGAGAACCCACCCTCCTGGAGTGGATTGAGCGAGTTTGTCGCACTCCCCTCACTTCAGAAAGAAATGAGCTCATTCACGTTGGACCTAAAAAGGATCGATCAGAGAATGTTCTAAATGGTTAGAGGTTAGGAACTGTGGATGGGCAGAGAGAACGAGGGGTCCACGTAACCTTAACCGCAGAGCGAGGCCGTTCAGGGGTGATGTTAGAAGTTAGGAACTGTGGATGGGCAGAGAGAACGAGGGGTCCACGTAACCTTAACCACAGAGCGAGGCCGTTCAGGGGTGATGTTAGAAGTTAGGAACTGTGGATGGGCAGAGAGAACGAGGGGTCCACGTAACCTTAACCGCAGAGCGAGGCCGTTCAGGGGTGATGTTAGGAACTGTGGATGGGCAGAGAGAACGAGGGGTCCACGTAACCTTAACCGCAGAGCGAGGCCGTTCAGGGGTGATGTTAGAAGTTAGGAACTGTGGATGGGCAGAGAGAACGAGGGGTCCACGTAACCTTAACCGCAGAGCGAGGCCGTTCAGGGGTGATGCTAGAAGTTAGGAACTGTGGATGGGCAGAGAGAACGAGGGGTCCACGTAACCTTAACCGCAGAGCGAGGCCGTTCAGGGGTGATGTTAGAAGTTAGGAACTGTGGATGGGCAGAGAGAACGAGGGGTCCACGTAACCTTAACCGCAGAGCGAGGCCGTTCAGGGGTGATGTTAGAAGTTAGGAACTGTGGATGGGCAGAGAGAACTAGGGGTCCACGTAACCTTAACCACAGAGCGAGGCCGTTCAGGGGTGATGTTACAAAGCATTTCTTCAGACACAGTGTAGTGGAAATCTGGAACACTCTCCCTCAAGAAGCTGTTGAGGTTCGGTCAATTGAAAATGACAAAACTGTCATTGATAGATTTGTGTTAGGCAATGGTATTTAGGGATATGGAACCAAGGCGGGGAGATGGAGTTAAGATACAGCTCAGCCATGATCGAATTGAATGGAGGAACAAGCTGGAACGAATGAGTGGCCTACTCCTGTTCCTATGTTCCTGTGCCTCTAATTATAAAGCCAATGCTCCCATATACGTTTCTAAAAGCCTTATCGTCCTGTCCTGCCACCATCAAAGATTTCTGTATCTATACCCCCAAGTTTTACTGTTCCTGCAACCCCTTTAAATTGTACCAGTTGGTTTAAATTGCATCGCCTCATTCTTCCTTCCAAAATGCAGCATTTCACACTTCTCTGCATTAAACTTCACCTGCCATGTGTCTGCCCATTTCACCAGTGTCTCTATTTCCTCCTGAAGTCTTCTGCTGTCCTCCTCACGGTTTACGACTTTTCCGAGATTCGTGTCATCGACAAACTTTTAAACTATGCCCTGTATACCTAAGTCCATGTCACTGAAATAAATCAAAAAGAGCAGTGGTCCTAATCCCGCCCCCTGGGGACACTGTAAACTTCCCTCCAGTGTGAACAATATCGGTTCACAACTACTGTCTGTTTTCTGTCCCTTCACCAATTTAGTATCCACGCTGCCACTGCTCCTTTAATATCATTGGCTCCAATTTTGTTGTAAGAAGTCACACAACACCAGGTTATAGTCCAACAGCTTTATTTGAAATCACAAGCTTTCGGCGCACTGCTCCTTCGTCAGGTGAAGTGGAGAGATGCATATAGACACAGCTTATATAGTCAGAGAATAATGCCAGATGATTACAGGTAATCTTTCTAACTGCCATTTATCACACCTCGGCAGAGATAATCACAGCAATCAAAGGTGTGAATGGTGTCCAAACAGGTCAGTCAGGAAAACATTACATCAAAGAACAATGAGGTGGGGTCACAAGGGGTCAAATGTTGCAGATGCTGGGGTCTGTATGGAAAAACAAAAAACAGACAAAAGACTTTTTTTGCTGGAAATCACAGCAGGTCCGGCCACATCTGTGTAGAGGGAACAAGCCAACGACGACTCGAGTCTGGATGACCCTACATCATGTGGGGTTACATGTAGTGTGAGATGAACCCAAGATCCCGGTTGAAGCCGTCCTCATGAGTGCGGAACTTGGCTATCAGTTTCTGCTCGACGATTTTGCGTTGTCGTGTGTCTCGAAGGCCGCCTTGGAGAATGCTTACCCGAAGATCGGAGGCTGAATGTCCTTGACTGCTGAAGTGTTCCCCGACTGGGAGGGAACACTCCTGCCTGGTGATTGTTGCGCGGTGTCCGTTCATCCGTTGTCGCAGTGTCTGCATGGTCTCGCCGATGTACCATGCTCCGGGGCATCCTTTCCTGCAACGTATGAGGTAGACAACGTTGGCCGAGTCACATGAGTATGTACCATGTACCTGGTGGGTGGTGTCCTCACGTGTGATGATGGTATCTGTGTTGATGATCTGGCATGTCTTGCAGATGTTGCTGTGGCAGGGTTGTGTGGTGTCGTGGTCGCTGTTCTCCTGGAAGCTGGGTAATTTGCTGCGAACGATGGTCTGTTTGAGGTTAGGCGGCTGTTTGAAGGCGAGTAGTGGAGGCGTGGGGATGGCCTTAGCGAGGTGTTCGTCGTCATTGATGACATGTTGAAGGCTGCGAAGAACATGGCGTAGTTTCTCTGCTCTGGGGAAGTATTGGACGACGAAGGGTACTCTGTTGGTTGTGTCCCGTGTTTGTCTTCTGAGGAGGTCTATGCGATTTTTCGCTGTGGCTCGTCGGAACTGTCAATCGACAAGTCGAGCGCCATATCCCATTCTTACGAGGGCATCTTTCAGTGTCTGTAGGTGTCCATCGCATTCCTCCTCGTCTGAGCAGATCCTGTGTATTTGCACGGCTTGTCCATAGGGGATGGCTTCTTTAACGTGGTTAGGGTGGAAGCTGGAGAAGTGGAGCATCATGAGGTTGTCCGTGGGCTTGCGGGAGAGTGAAGTGCTGAGGTGTCCGTCTTTGATGGAGATTAGTGTGTCCAAGAATGAAACCGATTCTGAGGAGTAGTCCATGGTGAGTTTGATGGTGGGATGGAACTTGTTGATGTTATCGTGTCGTCTTTTCAGTGATTCTCCGCCATGGGTCCATAGGAAGAAAATGTCATCTATGTATCTGGTGTATAGCGTTGGTTGGAGGTCCTGTGCAGTGAAGAAGTCTTGCTCGAACTTGTGCATGAAGATGTTGGCATATTGGGGTGCGAATTTGGTCCCCATGGCTGTTCCGTGTGTTAGGGTAAAGAACCAATTTCATCCATTAGCTCATTCAAGTCAGCCAGGTTTGATTTGCCTTTACAAAAAATCCATTTTGTCTGTTCTTCCAAGTGACAGTTAATTTTGTTTCGGAAATGTTGTCCCGAGGAGTTTCCTCAACACCGATGTTAAGCTGAGTCGCCTGTAGTTAGTTGGTTCATCACACTCTCCTTTATTGATCAGGGAAGTAATGTTTGCAGCCCTCCAGTCCTCTGGCACCTTTCCCATATCCAAGGATTGGAAGATTGTGGCAGAGCGGGTGACATTTCTACTTTGAGCCCTGCCAACCGTTTTAGTTCATCGTCCAATTTCTCTACCACCTCCTCCTTTACTGTATGATTGACAGCATCCTCCTTTAGTGAATACGGATGCAAAGTGTTAATTTAGTACCTCAGCCACGCCCTCTGCTTCCACAAGATGGTTGCCTTTTTGGTCCTTAATCGGCCCCACCTTTCCTTGGACTATTCTTTCACTATATGTTTATAAAAGGCGTTAGTGTTCCCTATTATGTTGCCACTAATCATTTCTCACACATTCTCCTTGCCCCTCTGTTGCTGTTGTGTGTTTATTCCACTAGTGGCAGCGTTAGTGAAACAGCAAAGTACTGAATTTTACAAAGACTCAAACTGGTACTGAATTAACTGAATCGCTTTTGCATTTCCACAGTGGGGAAAGGAAAGGCCGCTGATTGATAGTTTCAATGGACGCACGTGTGCGGGCTCAAACACAAATGGAGGATTCTGATTGTAAAACAGCAGTCACATCCACCAGTTGTACATTCATGGTGTTTTCTGAGATCCCAGAGCTACCAGCTGCTGTACTGATGGGGGAGGAGGGACTTGATATCATGTTAACAAGGCAATGTTCTCCTTCTCATTAATATTTCTGTCTAGCCCTCCATTAATGCTATATTTGTTACAGAGCATCAGAACCTGGGAACGCCTGTCACCACCATGGCTGAAGGTCCAGACAGGGGAGAAGATCCAACATCTTCAAGAAGAATGAGAATGGACACAGGTAGGCTCACAAAACTCTTTAAATACAACTTCTGCCCCGACAAAAGGTCCAGATCTATTGCCTGAACCTTCAGCTCTCACAGGTCGAGGGAACAGGACAGGGGCTGTGTACAAAGAGGGAAATGAGTGACCATCTAGAGGGACATTGCAGTCACAGGTGGAGGGAGGCCCTGAGTACTGGAACTGTCCAATAGATACCTGGTATTGGGGACTGTAAGGTGGAGAGAGACAGTGACTCAGAGGATCACAGTCACAGGTGGAGGGAGCCCCTGAGTACTGGAACTGCCCAATAGATACCTGGTATTGGGGACTGTAAGGTGGAGAGAGACAGTGACTGAGGATCACAGTCACAGGTGGAGGGAGCCCCTGAGTACTGGAACTGTCCAATAGATACCTGGTATTGGGGACTGTAAGGTGGAGAGAGACAGTGACTGAGGATCACAGTCACAGGTGGAGGGAGCCCCTGAGTACTGGAACTGTCCAATAGATACCTGGTATTGGAGACTGTAAGGTGGAGAGAGACAGTGACTCAGGATCACAGTCACAGGTGGAGGGAGCCCCTGAGTACTGGAACTGTCCAATAGATACCTGGTATTGGGGACTGTAAGGTGGAGAGAGACAGTGACTGAGGATCAAAGTCACAGGTGGAGGGAGCCCCTGAGTACTGGAACTGTCCAATAGATACCTGGTATTGGGGACTGTAAGGTGGAGAGAGACAGTGACTCAGAGGATCACAGTCACAGGTGGAGGGAGCCCCTGAGTACTGGAACTGTCCAATAGATACCTGGTATTGGGGACTGTAAGGTGGAGAGAGACAGTGACTCAGAGGATCACAGTCACAGGTGGAGGGAGCCCCTGAGTACTGGAACTGTCCAATAGATACCTGGTATTGGGGACTGTAAGGTGGAGAGAGACAGTGACTGAGGATCACAGTCACAGGTGGAGGAAGCCCCTGAGTACTGGAACTGTCCAATAGATACCTGGTATTGGAGACTGTAAGGTGGAGAGAGACAGTGACTGAGGATCACAGTCACAGGTGGAGGGAGCCCCTGAGTACTGGAACTGTCCAATAGATACCTGGTATTGGGGACTGTAAGGTGGAGAGAGACAGTGACTCAGAGGATCACAGTCACAGGTGGAGGGAGCCCCTGAGTACTGGAACTGTCCAATAGATACCTGGTATTGGGGACTGTAAGGTGGAGAGAGACAGTGACTGAGGATCACAGTCACAGGTGGAGGGAGCCCCTGTACTGGAACTGTCCAATAGATACCTGGTATTGGGGACTGTAAGGTGGAGAGAGACAGTGACTCAGAGGGTCACAGTCACAGGTGGAGCGAGCCCCTGAGTACTGGAACTGTCCAATAGATACCTGGTATTGGAGACTGTCAGGTGGAGAGAGACAGTGACTCAGAGGATCACAGTCACAGGTGGAGGGAGCCCCTGAGTACTGGAACTGTCCAATAGATACCTGGTATTGGGGGCTGTAAGGTGGAGAGAGACAGTGACTCAGAGGATCACAGTCACAGGTGGAGGGAGCCCCTGAGTACTGGAACTGTCCAATAGATACCTGGTATTGGGGACTGTAAGGTGGAGAGAGACAGTGACTGAGGATCACAGTCACAGGTGGAGGGAGCCCCTGTACTGGAACTGTCCAATAGATACCTGGTATTGGGGACTGTAAGGTGGAGAGAGACAGTGACTCAGAGGGTCACAGTCACAGGTGGAGCGAGCCCCTGAGTACTGGAACTGTCCAATAGATACCTGGTATTGGAGACTGTCAGGTGGAGAGAGACAGTGACTCAGAGGATCACAGTCACAGGTGGAGGGAGCCCCTGAGTACTGGAACTGTCCAATAGATACCTGGTATTGGGGACTGTAAGGTGGAGAGAGACAGTGACTGAGGATCACAGTCACAGGTGGAGGGAGCCCCTGAGTACTGGAACTGTCCAATAGATACCTGGTATTGGGGGCTGTAAGGTGGAGAGAGACAGTGACTGAGGATCACAGTCACAGGAGGAGGGAGCCCCTGAGTACTGGAACTGTCCAATAGATACCTGGCATTGGAGACTGTAAGGTGGAGAGAGACAGTGACTGAGGATCACAGTCACAGGTGGAGGGAGCCCCTGAGTACTGGAACTGTCCAATAGATACCTGGTATTGGGGACTGTAAGGTGGAGAGAGACAGTGACTCAGAGGATCACAGTCACAGGTGGAGGGAGCCCCTGAGTACTGGAACTGTCCAATAGATACCTGGTATTGGGGACTGTAAGGTGGAGAGAGACAGTGACTCCGGACCATATTCTTGAGCAAACAGTGTGGCCCCAGAGAGCAGGAGGCCACCCAGCGGGGTGAGAGTGAGAGGCAGGTGGGGCCCAGGAATAGGAGAGCGGGACTGGTGTCAGATTGTATAGTCGGGGGAATAAACAACCTCTTCTGTAGCCCTGAGCAGGTCCTGAATGGTTAGTTACCTCCCTGGTGCCGAGGGAAGAACATCCTTGACTGGTGGGACCACCTCTGGGCAGGAAAGGAGAGCAGAAAATAGCCAATGGTCAGAGCCAGTAACACGGATAGAAATACATTTATAGAGGGACTATTGAGACTGAGGCACTAAACTAAGAAACCAGGCCTCAAGCTGTTGATCTCCGGATTGTTTTGCACTGGGCTGCTTAAGACGGGTAATATGAGGCTGGTCAATGTGTGGCTGAGGGCTGGAGCAGGAGGGAAGTGTTCACGGTCTTGGGGCATTCGAGTGAGTTCAGTGAGAGGGGAAGGGACGGCCGCGATCTGTACCGACCAACATTAATGGTTTTACAGAAAAGGTGAATGGAGCAGTGGGAGGGTATCGGGATGTGACTGGAGAGTGGGAAATATCCGGATCGGAGACTAGAGAGAGGAATTAATAAAAATGCTGGAGTTGAAACAGAAGATTGAAGAAATAGTGAAAAAGGTATTAGCAAGAAAAAGGAAAGAGGATTTGAAATAGTGAGAGAGAAATTCACTTGTTTATTAAAAGAACCGGGGACAAGTCAACATTCCCAGTGTTGGAGCTAGTATTGAGTTGTGTGTGAGTGAACAAATCATTCCAAACATTCAGAAACATGAGATGTGATCTAGTATCTATAGAGGAAACGGGGACAAGTCACCATTCCCAGTGTTGGAGCGAGTATTGAGTTGTGTGTGTGTGAACAAATCATTCCAAACATTCAGAAACATGAGATGTGATCTAGTATCTATAGAAGAAACGGGGACAAGTCAACATTCCCAGTGTTGGAGCGAGTATTGAGTTGTGTGTGAGTGTACAAATCATTCCAAACATTCAGAAACATGAGATGTGATCTAGTATCTATAGAAGAAACGGGGACAATTCAACATTCCCAGTGTTGGAGCTAGTATTGAGTTGTGTGTGAGTGTACAAATCATTCCAAACATTCAGAAACATGAGATGTGATCTAGTATCTATAGAAGAAACGGGGACAAGTCAACATTCCCAGTGTTGGAGCTAGTATTGAGTTGTGTGTGAGTGTACAAATCATTCCAAACATTCAGAAACATGAGATGTGATCTAGTATCTATAGAAGAAACGGAGACAAGTCAACATTCCCAGTGTTGGAGCTAGTATTGAGCTGTGTGTGTGTGAACAAATCATTCCAAACATTCAGAAACATGAGATGTGATCTAGTATCTATAGAAGAAACGGGGACAAGTCAACATTCCCAGTGTTGGAGCGAGTATTGAGTTGTGTGTGAGTGTACAAATCATTCCAAACATTCAGAAACATGAGATGTGATCTAGTATCTATAGAGGAAACGGGGACAATTCAACATTCCCAGTGTTGGAGCTAGTATTGAGTTGTGTGTGAGTGAACAAATCATTCCAAACATTCAGAAACATGAAATGTGATCTAGTATCTATAGAAGAAACGGGGACAAGTCAACATTCCCAGTGTTGGAGCTAGTATTGAGTTGTGTGTGAGTGAACAAATCATTCCAAACATTCAGAAACATGAGATGTGATCTAGTATCTATAGAAGAAACGGGGACAAGTCAACATTCCCAGTGTTGGAGCTAGTATTGAGTTGTGTGTGAGTGAACAAATCATTCCAAACATTCAGAAACATGAGATGTGATCTAGTATCTATAGAAGAAACGGGGACAAGTCAACATTCCCAGTGTTGGAGCGAGTATTGAGTTGTGTGTGAGTGAACAAATCATTCCAAACATTCAGAAACATGAGATGTGATCTAGTATCTATAGAAGAAACGGGGACAAGTCAACATTCCCAGTGTTGGAGCTAGTATTGAGCTGTGTGTGTGTGAACAAATCATTCCAAACATTCAGAAACATGAGATGTGATCTAGTATCTATAGAAGAAACGGGGACAAGTCAACATTCCCAGTGTTGGAGCGAGTATTGAGTTGTGTGTGAGTGAACAAATCATTCCAAACATTCAGAAACATGAGATGTGATCTAGTATCTATAGAAGAAACGGGGACAAGTCAACATTCCCAGTGTTGGAGCGAGTATTGAGCTGTGTGTGTGTGAACAAATCATTCCAAACATTCAGAAACATGAGATGTGATCTAGTATCTATAGAAGAAACGGGGACAAGTCAACATTCCCAGTGTTGGAGCGAGTATTGAGTTGTGTGTGAGTGAACAAATCATTCCAAACATTCAGAAGCATGAGATGTGATCTCGTATCTATAGAGGAAACGGGGACAAGTCAACATTCCCAGTGTTGGAGCTAGTATTGAGTTGTGTGAGTGAACAAATCATTCCAAACATTCAGAAACATGAGATGTGATCTCGTATCTATAGAAGAAACGGGGACAAGTCAACATTCCCAGTGTTGGAGCGAGTATTGAGTTGTGTGTGAGTGAACAAATCATTCCAAACATTCAGAAACATGAGATGTGATCTAGTATCTATAGAGGAAACGGGGACAAGTCAACATTCCCAGTGTTGGAGCGAGTATTGAGTTGTGTGTGAGTGAACAAATCATTCCAAACATTCAGAAACATGAGATGTGATCTAGTATCTATCAGACAGGGCCTTGGTTTTCACAGGACTCAGAGGGAAATGTTTCTGGTGATAACATTTTGAGGGAAGAGTGAAAGTTTGTGGCCGCCAGTATTAATAAACATTCTATGACTGACAGCGTAGAACAACAACAAGAACAAACGTGTGTTTATGTAGCACCTTTAATGTGGTAAAACGTCTCAAGTGCTTCACAGGAGTGTGACCAATCAAAATCTTACACCGAGTCACACAAGGTGATATTAGGACAGGTGAGCAAAAGCTTGCTCAAAGTGGTAAGGTTTATGGAACGTCTGAAAGGAGGAGAGCGAGAGAGAGAGGCGGAGGGGTTTAGAACACACGGTTGTTCCAGGGAGCAATGCTAAGATGGAATCCATATATAGGGAATGCAGCAACAGGAAGGGAGATAGCCCAATTCTCAGTGGGTTTTACAGGCCAGCGAGCAGTGGAGGTGAGAGGTGGGACTGGGGAAACTCGTTGTGGGGGAGGCAATTTTGGGGAGATACAAAATATTTCCTTTACTTTCTAAAAATGATGGTGGAAGTGAGAATGTTGACGTACTGGAGGAGGATGTGGTCCACAGTTACAGATCACTGCAGAGAAGGATTTGGATCTGAGTAAAGTCGCCGAGGTGGAGAAGTCACCTGGGCTCAGAATTAATGCACCCCAGACTGTTAGAGGAAGTCAGAGAGGTGATAGGAGGGACTGAGCACAGCATTTCAACCCAGGTTTAATATCAGACTGTTGGAGGAAGTCAGAGCGGAGATAGGAGGGACTGAGCACAGCATTTCAACCCAGGTTTAATATCAGACTGTTAGAGGAAGTCAGAGAGGAGATAGGAGGGACTGAGCACAGCATTTCAACCCAGGTTTAATATCAGACTGTTAGAGGAAGTCAGAGAGGAGATAGGAGGGACTGAGCACAGCATTTCAACCCAGGTTTAATATCAGACTGTTAGAGGAAGTCAGATAGGAGGGACTGAGCACAGCATTTCAACCCAGGTTTAATATCAGACTGTTAGAGGAAGTCAGAGAGGAGATAGGAGGGACTGAGCACAGCATTTCAACCCAGGTTTAATATCAGACTGTTAGAGGAAGTCAGAGAGGAGATAGGAGGGACTGAGCACAGCATTTCAACCCAGGTTTAATATCAGACTGTTAGAGGAAGTCAGATAGGAGGGACTGAGCACAGCATTTCAACCCAGGTTTAATATCAGACTGTTCGAGGAAGTCAGAGAGGAGATAGGAGGGACTGACCACAGCATTTCAACCCAGGTTTAATATCAGATTGTTAGAGGAAGTCAGAGCGGAGATAGGAGGGACTGAGCACAGCATTTCAACCCAGGTTTAATATCAGACTGTTAGAGGAAGTCAGAGAGGTGATAGGAGGGACTGAGCACAGCATTTCAACCCAGGTTTAATATCAGACTGTTAGAGGGAGTCAGAGAGGTGATAGGAGGGACTGAGCACAGCATTTCAACCCAGGTTTAATATCAGACTGTTAGAGGAAGTCAGAGAGGTGATAGGAGGGACTGAGCACAGCATTTCAACCCAGGTTTAATATCAGATTGTTAGAGGGAGTCAGAGCGGAGATAGGAGGGACTGAGCACAGCATTTCAACCCAGGTTTAATATCAGACTGTTAGAGGGAGTCAGAGAGGTGATAGGAGGGACTGAGCACAGCATTTCAACCCAGGTTTAATATCAAAAATATACAGGTGGGCTGAAGGAGCCCAAGTGATTCTGTTCTAATGTGGAGAGAGGATCAACCTGGTAACCAGAAACCATTGTGTAGAAACTCCTCAAATCTGTTAATCCAGGTCGAATTAGCGAGCATTTAGCGATAAAGATGATGATGCGGGGTGGCTGGAACGGATTAGCTGTAGAAAAGTTGTCTTTGACAATTTGACCTTTTGGTCCATCCAGCCTTTCCTAGGCAATTGCGATACTTTGTCATACTTTGTTCTAGCTATCCCAAACCAAACCATGGGTGAGGTGAAAAAACACAGGTAAAAACACAGCCACTTTGGGGGATTAAAATAGGGGAAATTCCTCTCCGACCCATCTAGGCGATTGAAAGTAGTCCAGCAGATCAATCTTGCACTGAATTCCCGGAAGTGTCTTCCTGTTGTAAGAGGTGATGTCCGCACCAAACAGGAACAGGTCCAGCTCTCGCCTGAAGGAATTCACCGAGTCAGTGTCCACCGCCAGAGAAGGGATCCTGTTCCAGAGGTCGACTATTCTCTGGGAAAAGAACCACCTCCTGACATCTAACGTAAATCTGGCCTTTCACAACTTAAAATGGTGACCCCTGGCCCTCCGTAAGCTATGTAATTGGAACAAAGTGTCAAATGGAACACAATCGATTCCCTCCATCATCTTATAAACCTCAATCAGATCACCGCTTAGTTTTTGCTTCTCTAAAGTGTAGAGTCCAAATTCTTAGCCTATCTTGATAACTAAGGTGCTTTATACTGGGAATTAGTCTAATGTCCCTCTGCATCAGTTTCAAAGCCTCAATATCACCCACCTTATGTGGGGACCATAACTGGACACAGTATTCCAAGTGAAGCCTTTACCAAGGTCTTGTACTAGGACAGAATAGGTCGTCTTATACCCTACTGTCATATGAATGCACCCCAATATCCCCTTTGTTCTCGCTATCACTTCACGGCATTGCTCCTGTACCTTTAGAGATGTATCCACCAGAATACCCGGATCTTCCTTTCTCCCCCTTATTTAATGCCATGAAGGGTGTATGAATGTTGAGCACTCGCACTGCCCACAGGCATAACACGGCACTTATCCAAGCTAAACACCATTTGCCAGTCATGTGCCCAATCTCCCAACACATTAAGATGTCGTTTTGTGGAGCCGTGACTATACAGGTTGATGGAATGTTGTACATGTGGTGTATGTGGGTTATCAGAAGGTGTTTGATAATGTGGCTCACCGGAAGGTGTTTGATAATGTGGCTCACCAGAAGGTGTTTGATAATGTGGCTCACCAGAAGGTGTTTGATAATGTGGCTCACCAGAAGGTGTTTGATAATGTGGCTCACCAGAAGGTGTTTGATAATGTGGCTCACAGGAAGCTGTAGCCGTTTGGTATACGATGACATGTAGCTGCCTGGGTAGAAAGTGGATAATGTGTTTAGTTTTCTCCATTTGTGTTCACAGATCCGAACTCTACAATCACTGAGTTCTTGACAAAGTGCGACGATTACCAGTTGTTCCGGTTCACGAAATTCTACCGGGACAGACTGGAACAGGCGATTGAAGGAGGGGTGGACGGACTGAGCTCGTTGTTAACAAACGAGAGGCATTTCAGTGGACAAGAACATCGGGTAAGTGGGAGGGACACAGAATGAGTCTGGATTATTTAAACATCACAGAACTGACAGGATATCAGATCTTAGAATCACAGAATGTTACCGAAGAGAAACTCGTCAAATAGGAACTAAATAGATAAACTGAAAATATTGTGAATCTGAAACAATGATATGAAGAGGTGAAAATACCCAGCGGATCGGTCCGTATCTGTACAAAGGACAGGGGAACGGTTCGGGTATAACTCATTGTGGACTGAAAACAAAGGGAACAGTTTAAGTGGGACTGGGAAAAGGAGAGGCCAGAGGCAACAGACAGGAATTACAGGGAACGTCATGAGTTTACTGACCTGGAAACTACTTAAAGTAAATTAAGGAACCGGGAGATGACAAAAATCATCTGTGGAGTAAATGAGAGGCTTTTCAAGAACAAAAACACAATGGTTAAAATGTCTGAGACACGAACAGGAAAACTAACCCCCCAAAGAATGAGGATTGAAAACCCGACGCTGTGCAGGTTTTTCCTCCCCCTGCATCACCGGGAGTCAATTCCAACTTCGGCAGAGACTCAATACTGGCGGGAGAACCTGTCCTGGAGCGTCACTCCCCGGGACAGCACTTAGAACATTACAGGCTGCTTGCTGTAATTTCCTTGTCAGTTACCTGTAATGGAACAGAACTAAATGGAAATGATAATCGGGCAGAGTGTTTAATGGACGGTCGGCCTGCTACCAACTTTCCCAGTCGATAATCTAGGAAATTTACTCTCATCCCAACCTCCTGCTCACTGCCCATTACTGTTAATATCCCACCTAGTCTAATCCCAACCTCCTGCTCACTACCCATTACTGTTAATATCCCACCTAGTCTAATCCCAACCTCCTGCTCACTGCCCATTACTGTTAATATCCCACCTAGTCTAATCCCAACCTCCTGCTCACTGCCCATTACTGTTAATATCCCACCTAGTCTAATCCCAACCTCCTGCTCACTACCCATTACTGTTAATATCCCACCTAGTCTAATCCCAACCTCCTGCTCACTGCCCATTACTGTTAATATCCCACCTAGTCTAATCCCAACCTCCTGCTCACTGCCCATTACTGTTAATATCCCACCTAGTCTAATCCCAACCTCCTGCTCACTGCCCATTACTGTTAATATCCCACCTAGTCTAATCCCAACCTCCTGCTCACTGCCCATTACTGTTAATATCCCACCTAGTCTAATCCCAACCTCCTGCTCACTGCCCATTATTGTTAATATCCCACCGAGTCTAATCCCAACCTCCTGCTCACTGCCCATTACAGTTAATATCCCACCTAGTCTAATCCCAACCTCCTGCTCACTGCCCATTACTGTTAATATCCCACCTAGTCTAATCCCAACCTCCTGCTCACTGCCCATTACTGTTAATATCCCACCTAGTCTAATCCCAACCTCCTGCTCACTGCCCATTATTGTTAATATCCCACCTAGTCTAATCCCAACCTCCTGCTCACTGCCCATTACAGTTAATATCCCACCTAGTCTAATCCCAACCTCCTGCTCACTGCCCATTACTGTTAATATCCCACCTAGTCTAATCCCAACCTCCTGCTCACTGCCCATTACTGTTAATATCCCACCTAGTCTAATCCCAACCTCCTGCTCACTGCCCATTACTGTTAATATCCCACCTAGTCTAATCCCAACCTCCTGCTCACTGCCCATTACTGTTAATATCCCACCTAGTCTAATCCCAACCTCCTGCTCACTGCCCATTACTGTTAATATCCCACCGAGTCTAATCCCAACCTCCTGCTCACTGCCCATTACAGTTAATATCCCACCTAGTCTAATCCCAACCTCCTGCTCACTGCCCATTACAGTTAATATCCTACCTAGTCTAATCCCAACCTCCTGCTCACTGCCCATTACTGTTAATATCCCACCTAGTCTAATCCCAACCTCCTGCTCACTGCCCATTACTGTTAATATCCCACCTAGTCTAATCCCAACCTCCTGCTCACTGCCCATTACTGTTAATATCCCACCTAGTCTAATCCCAACCTCCTGCTCACTGTCCATTACAGTTAATATCCCACCTAGTCTAATCCCAACCTCCTGCTCACTGCCCATTACTGTTAATATCCCACCTAGTCTAATCCCAACCTCCTGCTCACTGCCCATTACTGTTACTATCCCACCTAGTCTAATCCCAACCTCCTGCTCACTGCCCATTACCGTTAATATCCCACCTAGTCTAATCCCAACCTCCTGCTCACTGCCCATTACTGTTAATATCCCACCTAGTCTAATCCCAACCTCCTGCTCACTACCCATTACTGTTAATATCCCACCTAGTCTAATCCCAACTTCCTGCTCACTGCCCATTACTGTTAATATCCCACCTAGTCTAATCCCAACCTCCTGCTCACTGCCCATTACTGTTAATATCCCACCTAGTCTAATCCCAACCTCCTGCTCACTGCCCATTACTGTTAATATCCCACCTAGTCTAATCCCAACCTCCTGCTCACTGCCCATTACTGTTAATATCCCACCTAGTCTAATCCCAACCTCCTGCTCGCTGCTCATTACTGTTAATATCCCACCTAGTCTAATCCCAACCTCCTCACTACCCATTACTGTTAATATCCCACCTAGTCTAATCCCAACCTCCTCACTACCCATTACTGTTAATATCCCACCTAGTCTAATCCCAACCTCCTGCTCACTGCCCATTACTGTTAATATCCCACCTAGTCTAATCCCAACCTCCTGCTCACTGCCCATTACTGTTAATATCCCACCTAGTCTAATCCCAACCTCCTGCTCGCTGCCCATTACTGTTAATATCCCACCTAGTCTAATCCCAACCTCCTCACTACCCATTACTGTTAATATCCCACCTAGTCTAATCCCAACCTCCTGCTCACTACCCATTACTGTTAATATCCTACCTAGTCTAATCCCAACCTCCTGCTCACTGCCCATTACTGTTAATATCCCACCTAGTCTAATCCCAACCTCCTGCTCACTGCCCATTACTGTTAATATCCCACCTAGTCTAATCCCAACCTCCTGCTCGCTGCCCATTACTGTTAATATCCCACCTAGTCTAATCCCAACCTCCTGCTCACTGCCCATTACTGTTAATATCCCACCTCGTCTAATCCCAACCTCCTGCTCACTGCCCATTACTGTTAATATCCCACCTAGTCTAATCCCAACCTCCTGCTCAATGCCCATTACCGTTAATATCCCACCTAGTCTAATCCCAACCTCCTGCTCACTGCCCATTACCGTTAATATCCCACCTAGTCTAATCCCAACCTCCTGCTCACTACCCATTACTGTTAATATCCCACCTAGTCTAATCCCAACCTCCTGCTCACTACCCATTACTGTTAATATCTCACCTAGTCTAATCCCAACCTCCTGCTCACTGCCCATTACTGTTAATATCCCACCTAGTCTAATCCCAACCTCCTGCTCACTGCCCATTACTGTTACTATCCCACCTAGTCTAATCCCAACCTCCTGCTCACTGCCCATTACTGTTAATATCCCACCTAGTCTAATCCCAACCTCCTGCTCACTGCCCATTACTGTTACTATCCCACCTAGTCTAATCCCAACCTCCTGCTCACTGCCCATTACTGTTAATATCCCACCTAGTCTAATCCCAACCTCCTGCTCACTGCCCATTACTGTTAATATCCCACCTAGTCTAATCCCAACCTCCTGCTCACTGCCCATTACTGTTAATATCCCACCTAGTCTAATCCCAACCTCCTGCTCGCTGCCCATTACTGTTAATATCCCACCTAGTCTAATCCCAACCTCCTGCTCACTGCCCAGTACTGTTAATATCCCACCTAGTCTAATCCCAACCTCCTGCTCACTGCCCAGTACTGTTAATATCCCACCTAGTCTAATCCCAACCTCCTGCTCACTGCCCATTACTGTTAATATCCCACCTAGTCTAATCCCAACCTCCTGCTCACTACCCATTACTGCTAATATCCCAGCTAGTGTAATCCCAACCTCCTCACTGCCCATTACCGTTAATATCCCACCTAGTCTAATCCCAACTTCCTGCTCACTGCCCATTACTGTTAATATCCCACCAAGTCTAATCCCAACCTCCTGCTCACTGCCCATTACTGTTAATATCCCACCTAGTCTAAACCCAACCTCCTGCTCACTGCCCATTACCGTTAATATCCCACCTAGTCTAATCCCAACTTCCTGCTCACTGCCCATTACTGTTAATATCCCACCTAGTCTAATCCCAACCTCCTGCTCACTGCCCATTACCGTTAATATCCCACCTAGTCTAATCCCAACCTCCTGCTCACTGCCCATTACTGTTAATATCCCACCTAGTCTAATCCCAACCTCCTGCTCACTGCCCATTACTGTTAATATCCCACCTAGTCTAATCCCAACCTCCTGCTCACTGCCCATTACTGTTAATATCCCACCTAGTCTAATCCCAACCTCCTGCTCACTACCCATTACTGTTAATATCCCACCTAGTCTAATCCCAACCTCCTGCTCACTGCCCATTACCGTTAATATCCCACCTAGTCTAATCCCAACCTCCTGCTCACTGCCCATTACTGTTAATATCCCACCTAGTCTAATCCCAACCTCCTGCTCACTGCCCATTACTGTTAATATCCCACCTAGTCTAATCCCAACCTCCTGCTCACTGCCCATTACTGTTAATATCCCACCTAGTCTAATCCCAACCTCCTGCTCACTGCCCATTACTGTTAATATCCCACGTAGTCTAATCCCAACCTCCTGCTCACTGCCCATTACTGTTAATATCTCACCTAGTCTAATCCCAACCTCCTGCTCACTGCCCATTACTGTTAATATCCCACCTAGTCTAATCCCAACCTCCTGCTCACTGCCCATTACTGTTAATATCCCACCTAGTCTAATCCCAACCTCCTGCTCACTGCCCATTACTGTTAATATCCCACCTAGTCTAATCCCAACCTCCTGCTTACTGCCCATTACTGTTAATATCCCACCTAGTCTAATCCCAACCTCCTGCTCACTGCCCATTACTGTTAATATCCCACCTAGTCTAATCCCAACCTCCTACTCACTGCCCATTACTGTTAATATCCCACCTAGTCTAATCCCAACCTCCTGCTCACTGCCCATTACTGTTAATATCCCACCTAGTCTAATCCCAACCTCCTGCTCACTGCCCATTACTGTTAATATCCCACCTAGTCTAATCCCAACCTCCTGCTCACTACCCATTACTGTTAATATCCCACCTAGTCTAATCCCAACCTCCTGCTCACTACCCATTACTGCTAATATCCCAGCTAGTCTAATCCCAACCTCCTGCTCACTGCCCATTACTGTTAATATCCCACCTAGTCTAATCCCACCTCCTGTTGACCACATTAAGGTTAGTATCCCAGTCAGTCCAGGTGCAATCTTCTGTTCACTCCCCATACTCCAACATTCCTTTCTATCCACGCAGCGATAGAAAGAGATTTTAGTAAATAAATGTCCACTTGCTTCCACCATAGCTTGTGGGATTGAATTCTGCTTTCTAACCACCGCATGTGTAATTACATTTATCAACCTTCACCCCAATTCTTTGAATTAGCCTAAATATGTGCCCTCTGGGCAATCAGTGGAAATATCAGTAAATATTTATTTGATCAGAACTCCTCACTTAACCTGCTCACCTCTCGTGGAATGAGCCCAACGTTCTCAAATCGCACTCTCTAACGGTAACTCCACATCCCTGGTAACATCCTCGTGCAATTGCACGCCAGTTTTTTCCACTGCTTTTACATCCTATAAATGGAGTGTCCAAACCTGTACACAACTGGGTAAATTACCAGCCCCTGTGCTCTTGGTGTGGGACGTCACTCCCCAGGGGGGAACATGAGGAAATTGAGATTACTCAGTCTGTAATTACCAGCCCCTGTGCTCTTGGTGTGGGACGTCACTCTCCAGGGGGGAACATGAGGAAATTGAGATTTCTCAGTCTGTAATTACCTGCCCCTGTGCTCTTGGTGTGGGACGTCACTCTCCAGGGGGGAACATGAGGAAATTGAGATTTCTCAGTCTGTAATTACCTGCCCCTGTGCTCTTGGTGTGGGACGTCACTCCCCAGGGGGGAACATGAGGAAATTGAGATTACTCAGTCTGTAATTACCTGCCCCTGTGCTCTTGGTGTGGGACGTCACTCTCCAGGGGGGAACATGAGGAAATTGAGATTTCTCAGTCTGTAATTACCTGCCCCTGTGCTCTTGGTGTGGGACGTCACTCTCCAGGGGGGAACATGAGGAAATTGAGATTTCTCAGTCTGTAATTACCAGCCCCTCTGCTCTTGGTGTGGAACGTCACTCCCCAGGGGGGAACATGAGGAAATTGAGATTTCTCAGTCTGTAATTACCTGCCCCTGTGCTCTTGGTGTGGGACGTCACTCTCCAGGGGGGAACATGAGGAAATTGAGATTTCTCAGTCTGCAATTACCAGTCCCTGTGCTCTTGGTGTGGGACGTCACTCCCCAGGGGGGAACATGAGGAAATTGAGATTTCTCAGTCTGTAATTACCTGCCCCTGTGCTCTTGGTGTGGGACGTCACTCCCCAGGGGGGAACATGAGGAAATTGAGATTTCTCAGTCTGTAATTACCTGCCCCTGTGCTCTTGGTGTGGGACGTCACTCCCCAGGGGGGAACATGAGGAAATTGAGATTTCTCAGTCTGTAATTACCTGCCCCTGTGCTCTTGGTGTGGGACGTCACTCCCCAGGGGGAAACATGAGGAAATTGAGATTTCTCAGTCTGTAATTACCTGCCCCTGTGCTCTTGGTGTGGGACGTCACTCCCCAGGGGGAACATGAGGAAATTGAGATTTCTCAGTCTGTAATTACCTGCCCCTGTGCTCCTGGTGTGGGACGTCACTCCCCAGGGGGAACATGAGGAAATTGAGATTTCTCAGTCTGTAATTACCTGCTCCTGGTGTGGGACGTCACTCCCCAGGGGGGAACATGAGGAAATTGAGATTTCTCAGTCTGTAATTACCTGCCCCTGTGCTCTTGGTGTGGGACGTCACTCCCCAGGGGGGAACATGAGGAAATTGAGATTACTCAGTCTGTAATTACCTGCCCCTGTGCTCTTGGTGTGGGACGTCACTCCCCAGGGGGAACATGAGGAAATTGAGATTTCTCAGTCTGTAATTACCTGCCCCTGTGCTCTTGGTGTGGGACGTCACTCCCCAGGGGGGGAACATGAGGAAATTGAGATTTCTCAGTCTGTAATTACCTGCCCCTGTGCTCTTGGTGTGGGACGTCACTCCCCAGGGGGAACATGAGGAAATTGAGATTACTCAGTCTGTAATTACCTGCCCCTGTGCTCTCGGTGTGGGACGTCACTCCCCAGGGGGAACATGAGGAAATTGAGATTTCTCAGTCTGTAATTACCGGCCCCTGCGCTCTTGGTGTGGGACGTCACTCCCCAGGGGGGAACATGGGGAAATTGAGATTTCTCAGTCTGTAATTACCAGCCCCTGTGCTCTTGGTGTGGGACGTCACTCCCCAGGGGGAACATGAGGAAATTGAGATTTCTCAGTCTGTAATTACCTGCCCCTGTGCTCTTGGTGTGGGACGTCACTCCCCAGGGGGGAACATGGGGAAATTGAGATTACTCAGTCTGTAATTACCTGCCCCTGTGCTCTTGGTGTGGGACGTCACTCCCCAGGGGGAACATGGGGAAATTGAGATTACTCAGTCTGTAATTACCTGCCCCTGTGCTCTTGGTGTGGGACGTCACTCCCCAGGGGGGAACATGAGGAAATTGAGATTTCTCAGTCTGTAATTACCTGCCCCTGTGCTCTTGGTGTGGGACGTCACTCCCCAGGGGGGGAACATGAGGAAATTGAGATTTCTCAGTCTGTAATTACCGGCCCCTGTGCTCTTGGTGTGGCACGTCACTCCCCAGGGGGAACATGAGGAAATTGAGATTTCTCAGTCTGTAATTACCGGCCCCTGTGCTCTTGGTGTGGCACGTCACTCCCCAGGGGGAACATGAGGAAATTGAGATTTCTCAGTCTGTAATTACCTGCCCCTGTGCTCTTGGTGTGGGACGTCACTCCCCAGGGGGGAACATGAGGAAATTGAGATTTCTTAGCCTGTAATTACCTGCCCCTGTGCTCTTGGTGTGGGACGTCACTCCCCAGGGGGAGCATGAGGAAATTGAGATTTCTCAGTCTGTAATTACCGGCCCCTGTGCTCTTGGTGTGGGATGTCACTCCCCAAGGGGGAACATTGAGAAATCTCAATTTCCTCGTCGGGATTTTCTATCCGCTCACTTTAATGGTTTGGTTTCTGCACCATTTTGTTCACGGACTGAGTGACTGGGGGATAAATTAGTGATAGTTTTGTGGCGTTGCCACATTGGGGAAACACTGTGTATGTAGATAAACCTGAATAATCCCCTTTTTAACTGCTGTATTCCCCTCCCCCCGCAAGACAGTTGCAAGCTGAGAGGAATAAGGCATGTTCAGACTTGCCTGCTGCTGAGAGAAGGAAAACCAATCAGGTTCCAGCAGGTGACCAATCCGTGAGTCATCACAGGTTCGCGGGCTTTACGAATTCAGTACTGTATTGTGAGAGTTGGAGTAAAGACCAATTTCTTGTAGCTCGCTGTGTTACCTATTTCTTTACGCGGGAGACCCCGAATGTCGGCGGCCGAAGCCCCCGACTCACGCAGCCCTACAGAGGCCAGCAACGACCCGATGGCAACCAGCAGCAGCCCGATGGCGGCCGGCGCCGCGTCCTTGAAGCTCCCCACCTTCTGGGAACACCAAGCATCAGCTTGGTTCGCGCACTCGGAGGCCCAATTCACCCTTCGCAGGGTTCAAGACGATGAAGAAAGGTACCTCCACGTAGACTCAGCACTAGCAAGCTCTACCGCCGCCGAAGTTCTCGACCTGCTGGGGAACCCACCACAGACCGGCAAGTACTCAACCATTAAGGGCTGCTTGCTGCAGGCTTACGGCCTGTCCAGGGAGGAGAGAGCCCGCAGGCTTCTCTCACTACCAGGCCTCGGCGATTCTACCCCGACCCAGTTGATGAGCCGGATGCTTGCGCTCCTGGGCTCTGAACCGCCGTGCTTCTTCTTTCGGGCCCTTTTCCTCAGCCTGCTTCCTCAGCAGGTACAGACTGCCCTCGCGGGGTTCCCGATCACGGACTGCGTACAACTGGCAGCTGCCGCGGACAAAGTCTTCGCCATCGCCCAACTCGGCTGTGCAGCCACGAGGCTCCCCGACACCACCGAGCGCGTGCCGCCACGCCAGGCCGCAGAACTATGCTATTACCACGCGCGTTTCGGCCACAAGGCCCAACGCTGCAGAGCACCCTGCTCTTTCGATCAAACCAAGATGGCCGCCCGGCCCAACGCACCAGTCCCGCGCCGCCGCCTAGGCCCGCTCGACCGCACCCCCGCCGCCACGATGGCCATCGGCACCGCAGGTAAACTGCTGTACATAACCGACTCTCAGGGCGCAGATTCCTTTGCGACATCGGAGCCCAATGCAGCATAATTCCTGCCTCCCAGCTCGACATCCAGGCAGGCCGCAGCGGCCCACCCCTTGTGGCGGCAAATGGCGCAGCCATCGCTACTTTCGGAAAGCGACTGGCCGAGGTTTGTTTCAACGGCCAGCGATTTACATGGGATTTCGTGACGGCCTCGGTGGCACATCCCTTGCTGGGCGCCAATTTTCTTTGCGCCCACGGACTCCTGGTCGACGTCCGCGACAGGCGCCTGATCGACGCAGCAACTTTCGCTTCACTGGCCTGCCAGCAGAGCAACAGCCCGGCCCTTGTCGGGTCCTGCTCCGCCCCGGCGCATGACGTCTACGCCCGCCTACTTGCAGATTTCCCGAGGCTCACACAACCGACCGACCTCAGCCGCGGCAGCCAAGCGTGGGGTCGAGCACCACATCGCCACTACGGGACCACCAGTGTTCGCTCGAGCCAGACGCCTGGACCCAGCCAAGATGGTGGCCAAGGAAGAATTTGCCACGATGGAAAAACTGGGCATCATCCGCCGCTTGAACAGCCCTTGGTCGTCCCCCCTCCACATTGTGCCCAAGCCGGGCAGTGGCTGGTGCCCCTGCGGCGACTACAGACGGCTCAACGACGCCACCACGCCCGATAGATACCCCATTCCGCACATCCAAGACTTCTCGGCACACCTAGCAGGAAAGTCCGTCTTTTCCAAGGTCGACCTGATTCGTGGCTACCATCAGGTCCCCGTCCACCACGCAGACGTCCAGAAGACGGCGGTCATCACCCCCTTCGGACTGGTCGAGTTCCTGCGCATGCCCTTCGGGCTCAGGAACGCCGCACAGGCCTTCCAATGGCTCATGGACTCCGTCCTACGGGACCTGAGCTTCCTGTTCGTCTATCTGGACGATATCCTCGTGGCCAGCACCAGCAAGGCCGAGCACATCGCGCATTTGCGCTCCCTTTTCCAGCGCCTCAGCCAACACGGGCTAATCGTCAACCCAGCCAAATGCCAGTTCGGAGCAGCCCAAATTGACTTTCTCGGCCACAGAATCTCGCCAAGGGGAGCCATTCCCCTACCTTCCAAGGTGCAAGCGGTGGTGGACTTTCCCCAGCCCACCTCGGTCAAGGCGCTGCAGGAATTTTTGGGGATGGTCAATTTCTATCACCGGTTCGTGCCCAAGGCCACCGCACTCATGCGCCCCCTCTACGAAGCCACCAGGGGCAAAACGGGCAAAGAGCAACTCGCCTGGTCCAGCGAGATGGCGACAGCCTTCCACCAGACCAAAAGCGCCTTGGCCAACGCCACACTACTGGCCCACCCCATCCCGGGCGCCAAGACCGCCCTCACCACGGATGCCTCGGATTGCGCCGTCCAGCAACAGTGGGTCGAAGGCGCGTGGCAGCCACTGGCATTTTTCAGCCGACAGCTGCGCAAGAACGAGCAGGCCTACAGCACGTTCGACAGAGAGCCCCTGTTCCTGGCAATCCAGCACTTCCGTTTCCTTCTGGAAGGCCGGCCGTTCACCGCATTCGTGGACCACAAGCCGCTCGCTTTCGCCATGGCCAAAGTAACCGAACCCTGGTCCGCGCACCAACTCAACTTCATCTCGGAGTTCACCACGGACATCCGCCACGTCGCCGGCAAGGACAATTTGGTGGCCGACTGCCTATCAAGACCCTCACTCCACGCAGTGCACCTGGGCGTCGACTATGCCAGCATGGCGAGAGACCAGGCCGCCGACGTGGAGATCCAGGCCCTCAGGACGTCAACTACCAGCCTCACCCTGGCCGACATCCACTTCCACGCAGCCGGCACAACCCTCCTGTGCGACGTCTCAGTCCCCTTGCCTAGGCCGGTCGTCCCATCCGCCTGGCGCAAGCGAGTTTTCGACATCATCCACGGCCTCTCACATCCAGGGATGCGTGCGTCTCAGAAACTTATGTCCGCCAAGTTCGTCTGGCCTGGACTCCACAAGGATGTGAGACTGGACCAACACATGCGTGGCGTGTCAGCGCGCTAAGGTCCAGCAGCACACCAAGGCGCCATTGGAGTGTTTCCCGGTGCCCGAGAGGCGTTTCGACCACGTCCACGTCGATCTGGTAGGCACCTTGCCGCCGTCGCACGGTTTTACACACCTCACGATCGTCGACCGCACCACCAGATGGCCCGAGGTGGTTCCCCTCGCCTCCACCACCACGACCGACGTCGCGAGAGCATTCGCCTCGACATTGGTGGCCCGGTTCGGCGTGCCGACCGACATATCCTCGGACAGAGGCCCCCAGTTCACCTCCCGCTTGTGGAATGCCATCACCGCCGGCCTCGGCACCAAGTTGCACAGGACAACAACCTACCACCCGCAGGCCAACGGGCTCTGCGAGCGCTTTCATCGTTCTTTGAAAGCCTCTCCGTGCCAGCCTGGCCGACACCAGCTGGATCGACAAACTACACTGGGTCCTCCTGGGATTGCGCACCGCGCCCAAAGAGGACCTCCGCGCCTCCACGGCCGAGATGGTCTACGGCCAACCGCTCAGAGTACCAGGCGACTTCCTCCCCCTGACAACGGAGCCGTGGTCGGCCGCCAGACAGTTTTCCCTGCACCAGGACGCGGCCCAGCAATTCCGTCCAGTGCCCACTTCGCAACACGGCCCGCAGCCGTCCTACGTGCCTCGAGACTTACGACATGCGGAGTTTGTCTTCATGCGCCGGGACGCGCACAGAGGCCCGCTGCAGGCACCATACACCGGCCCCTTCCCAGTATTGGAGACAGGGGACAAAGCTTTTCTTATCAACGTCGGCGGGAAGCCGGACCTTATTTCAGTAGGCCGCCTCAAACCGGCGCACCTGGACCTCAGCTTCCCGTTTCGGCCGGCTCTTCCCCCACGGCGGGGCAGACCTCCCGCGTTGGCGGCGGCCCCACAAGAGGACCAAGAAACGCCAGAACCTTACTTCCCGGCCGCCGCCCCACCTTCGCCGGCAGCCCGTCCAGCCAGCCCACCGGCAGACCAGCCGACGAACCAACCGACCTCCCAGACAGCCCTCCTCACACGCCAGATGGCTACTACGGCCGCTTGGTCAAACCTCCGCAGAGACTGACTTTTACAGTTAACGAGGATTCTGGGGGGGCGTATGTGGCGTTGCCACATTGGGGAAACACTATGTAGATAAACCTGTATAATCCCCTTTTAACTGCTGTATTCCCCTCCCCCCGCAAGACAGTTGCAAGCTGAGAGGAATAAGGCATGTTCAGACTTGCCTGCTGCTGAGAGAAGGAAAACCAATCAGGTTCCAGCAGGTGACCAATCCGTGAGTCATCACAGGCTCGCAGGCTTCACGAATTCAGTACTGTATTGTGAGAGTTGGAGTAAAGACCTATTTCTTGTAGCTCGCTGTGTTGCCTATTTCTTTACGCGGGAGACCGTAGTCCCCCACAGGTTCATATTTTCGCAATAGGCCAGAGTTTGCGGTAGAATTAACGGTGGGGCTAGCAGCGCTCACTGTTATTAAAGTGTAAATTGGACAGTAACTTCCAGTGACCGCACATGTGGAGTTAAACAGGAAAATCGGGAATGTCCTGTCCGAGTTGCCCTGTTGCTCCCAAAGCTGCGCGAGAATGGTGTCTCGCCGAGAGACTCGCCATTGAAATGCATGGAATGGCGTAAAATTACTGTACTTACCTGATAGATACACAGGAAACTCGCCAGGAAACGTCAGGACTTGCCTATTCCAGTGTAACTATTTGTTTAACGGCGTGATCAGTCTTAACTGATGCCAGACATCCTCTCTTGCACTGAAAATTAACCTTTACACCTGTGGAGTCTCATTCCTTCAGATTTTAATCATTGTTGGAGCTGTACAAACAAAAATTCAATAATGTTGGTACCTTTTCTTTGTCACTTTTTTCGTTCCCTCTGAACATAAGAAATAATAGCAGGAGCCCATTTATCCCTTCGAGCCTGCTCTGCCATTCGATGAGATCATGGCTGATCATCGAAATTCAGTACCCTGTCCCTGCCTTCTCCCCATATCCCTTGATCCCTTTAGCCTTAAGAAATATATCCAACTCCTTCTTAAATATATTTAATGAATTGGCCTCAACTGCATTCTGTGGCAGAGAATTCCACAGGTTCACCACTCTCTGGGTGAAGAAATTCCTCCTCATCTCTGTCCTAAATGGCTTACCCCTTATCCTTAGACTGTGACCCCTGGTTCTGGACTCCCCGGCCATCGGGAACATCCTTCCTGCATCTAGTCTGTCCAGTCCTGTCAGAATTTTATAAGTTTCAATGAGATCCCCTCTCATTCTTCTAAACTCCAGCGAGTATAAGCCTAATTGAACCAATCTCTCTTCATACATCATTCCTGCCATCCCAAGTATCAGTCTGGTGAATCTTCGCTGCACTCCCTCCATGACAAGAACATCCTTCCTCAGATAAGGCGACCAAAACTGCACACAATACTCAAGATGTGGTCTCACCAAGGCCCTGTACAAATGCTGCAAGACATTCTTGCCCCTGTACTCTAATCCTCTCCCTACGAAGGCCAACATACCACTTGCCGCCTTAAACACTGGCTGCACCTGCATGCTTACCTTCTGCGACTGGTGCACGAGGACACCCAGATCATGTTGCACTTCCCCTTTTCTCAATCTATTGCCGTTCAGATAATCTGCATCTTCCTCACAGCACACACGCCCACCCAGCTTTGTGTCATCTGCAAACTTGGAGATATTACATCTAGTTCCCTCGTCCAGATCATTAACATATATTGTGAATAGCTGAGATCCTAGCACTGATCCCTGTGGTACCCCACTAGTCACTGCCTGCCACTCGGAAAAAGACTCATTTATTCCAACACTTTGTTCCTGTCTGCCAACCAGTTCTCTATACAAGTCAGTACCTTACCCCCAATCCCAAGTGCCTTAACTTTGCACGCTAATCTCTTATGCGGGACCTTATCGAAAACCTTCTGAAAGTCCAAATATACTGCATCCACTGGTTCTCCCTTATCTATTCTACCAGTTACATCCTCAAAAAATTCCAGTAGATTAATCAAGCATGATTTACCGTTTGTAAATCCATGTTGACTTTGTCCGATCCCGTCACTGTTTTCTAAGTGCTCTGCTATTACATCTTTTATAATGGACTCTAGCATTTTCCCCACTACCGATGTCAGGCTTACCGGTCTATAAGTCCCCATTTTCTCTCTACCACCTTTTTTGAATAGTGGGGTTACATTTGCTACCCTCCAATCCATGGGAACTGTTCCAGAGCCTATAGAATTTTGGAAGATGACCAGCAATGCATCTACTATTTCTAGGGCCACTTCCTTAAGTACCCTAGGATGTAGATTTATCGGCCTTCAATCCCATCAATTTCCCTACAAATACTGATTTAATTCAATTCCTCCCTCTCATTAGACCCTATGTTCCCCAACATATCTGGGAGTTTATTTGTGTCCTCCTTTGTGAAGACAGAACCAAAGTATGTATTTAATTGATCCGCCATGTCTTTGTTCCCCATTATAAATTCCCCTGATTCGGACTGCAAGGGACCTACCCTTGACTTCACCAATCGTTTTCTCTTCACATATCTATAGATGCTTTTACAGTCAGCTTTTATGTTCCCTGCAAGCTTACTTTCATATTCTATCTTCCCCCTCTTAATTAATCCCTTTGTCCTCCTTTGCTGAATCCTAAACTGCTCCCAATCGTCAGGTTTGCAGCTCTTTCTGGCCAATTTATATGTCCTCTCCTTGGATCTTATGGTATCCCTAATTTCCCTTGTTAGCCACGGTTGAGTCACCTTTTTTGTTTTATTTTTATGCCAAAAAGGGATGAACAAATTCTGTAGTTGATCCATGTGATCTTTAAATGTTTGCTATTGCCTATCCACCATCAACCCTTTAAGTAACGTTCCCCAATCCATCCTAGCCAACTGACTCCTCATACCATCGTAGTTTCCTTTATTTACATTCAGGACCGTAGTCTCTGAGTCAACTACTTCACTCTCAATCTTAATGAAGATTTTGATCATATTATGATCGCTCCTCCCCAAGGGGCCTTGCACAACAGGATTGTTGATCTCTGTCGATCTCTGTCCTGAATATACCCAATGACTGAGTCTCCACAGCCCTCTGGGGTAGAGAATTCCAAAGATTCACCACCCTGTGAGTGAAGAAATTTCTCCTTCTCAGTCCTAAATGGCCGACCCCTGTTTCTAAGACTGTGCCCCTGGTTACGGACTCCCCAGCCAGGGGAAACATCCTCCCTGCATCTACCCTGTCAAGCCCTGTAAGAATGTTGTATGTTTCAGTGAGAAGCATTCTGAATCCAATCATTCTTTCCCTCTCTCTATTTCACTTTCTGAATGTGATTTGACATTGCATTCTATATTCTAACTAAGACTTCCTGGTTCAGACTTTGCGTAAGGATTCTTCAAGCTGATTGGTTAAGGAAACATACAGTCGCTTCTCCTGTTCCCTCTGTAGAGGGCGCTGGGTGTTTTGGCTCTAATTTACACTGACGATGAAGGAACGGCGATACATGTTCAAGTCAGGATCGTATGTTACTTGAAGTGGAACTTGGAGGTGGCGGTGTTTCCATGCGGATGATGCTCTTGTCCTTCTAGGTGGCAGAGGCTGCGGGTTTGAGAGGTACTGTCAAAGAAGCCTTGGCGAACTGCTGCAGTTCTTTCTGTAAACAGCACACACTGCAGTGATGGTGCACCGTTGGTGGAGGGATTGGATGTTTAAGGTGGTGGGTGGGTGGACTGATGAAGTGTATTTCTCTGTCCTGGATTGCGGGGAGCTTCGAGTGTTGTTGCAGCTGCACCTATCCAGGCAAGTGGAGAGTTTTCCATCACACGCCGCAGTTGTACCTATAGGTGCAGGAGAGGCTCCTGGGTGGCCGGGAGTTGAGCCACTCGCCACAGAATACACAGCCTCTTACCTGCTCTAGCAGCCACGAGTTTTTTGTGGCTAGTCAATGGTAGGGATTTGACGATGGCAATGCCAGTGAATGACAAAGGGACATGGTTGGACACTCCTGTGAGAGATGGGCATTGCCTGACACTTGTGGGGTGCGAATGTTACTTGCCACTTGTCTGCCCAAGTCTAGATTTTGTCCAGGACTTGCTGCATTCGAGCACGGGCTGCTTCATTATCTGACTAATTGAAAATGGAGCTGAACACTGCAATCATCAGAGAACATCCCCACTCCTGGCTTTATGATGGAGGGAAGGTCATTGGCAAAGCAGCTGAAGTGGTTAGTCCAAAGACTCTGCCCCGAGGAACTCCTGCAGTGATGTCCTGGTGCTGAGACGATTCTCCTCCAATAACCACACTCCATGGTGTCACACACGTCGAACACTGCCCCGAGGATCTCCTGCAGTGATGTCCTGGTGCTGAGACGATTCTCCAATAACCACACTCCATGGTGTCACACACGTCGAACACTGTCCCGAGGAACTCCTGCAGTGATGTCCGGGTGCTGAGACGATTCTGCTCCAATAACCACACTCCATGGTGCCACACACGTCGAACACTGCCTTGATGCCAAGCACAGTCACTGTCACCTCACAGCTGGAATTCAGTTCTTTGGTCCTTTGTTTGGAGTCGATTGGTCCTGGTGGAACTCAAATTGAGCCTCGGTGAGCAGCTTATTTGTGACGAAGTGCTGCTTGATAGCAGTGTTTATAACTCCTTCCAACACTTTGATGATGATGATTGCGAGCAGGCTGATAGGGCGGTAATTGATCGGGTTGGATTTGTCCTCTTTGTGGACTGGACATACCTGGACAATTCTCGACATTGTCGGGCAGATTCCAGTGATGTGGATATACTGGAACAACTTCACTAGATGTACGGTTAGTTCCAAAGCACAGATCTTCAACACCACAGCCAGAATATTGACGGGACCTTTAGCATTTGCTGTGCCCAGTTCATTCATTTGTTTCTTGATACTGAAATGCGGGGGACCTCTGCACTAAATCTCACACCTACTGTACATTCTGGAACTTTTGTCACCTTTAGTGCTTCCTCCAAGTTGTGTTCAAAATGGAGGAGCACTGATTCATTGGCTGAGGGAGGGCGGTAGGTGGTAATCAGCAGGAGGTTTCCTTGCCCATGTTTGACCTGAAGGCATGAGATTTCCTTGGCTCTGGAGTCAATGTTGATGACACGAAGGACACTTGCATCTGAGGGTACATCACTGCGCCCACCACTGGTGGGTCTGTCCTGTCCGATGACTGCTGATGGCGGTACCTGGGACTTTGCCGAATAACTATGATTTTAAATGTATCACTATGTCACACAGTTGCTTGACTAATGTGTGGTCCACTTCTCCCTACTTTGGCACCAGTCCCCAGGAGTTAATGAGGAGGGATTGGCAGGGTTGACTGGGCTGGGTGTTCCTTTGTGGTGTCCGAATCCAATGCCGAAGCTGAGCGGTCCGCCTGGTTTTATTCTTCTGTATCCTTCTTTCAAGAGGCTTTCTAGGCCATTTCAGAGGCCATCACATTGGTGAAGGACTGGAGTCGCGTATAGACCAGGCGTAAAGGGCATTGGGTTTTACGACGATCTTTACTAATATCAGCTTTTTGTTTTGAAATGTTTCAAATTTGAATTCAATTCGTGAAACGTCCACGATGATATTTGGACCGTTATCTCAGGATTACTTGTCCAGTAACATAACCAACAGGCTATCGTTCTCCACACCTCGCCCTCTCTATCATTACCCGTCCAGTAACATAACCAACAGGCTATCGTTCTCCACACCTCGCCCTCTCCATATCGTTACCCGTCCAGTAACATAACCAACAGGCTATCGTTCTCCACACCTCGCCCTCTCTATATCATTACTCGTCCAGTAACATAACCAACAGGCTATCGTTCTCCACACCTCGCCCTCTCCATATCGTTACCCGTCCAGTAACATAACCAACAGGCTATCGTTCTCCACACCTCGCCCTCTCTATATCATTACTCGTCCAGTAACATAACCAACAGGCTATCGTTCTCCACACCTCGCCCTCTCCATATCGTTACCCGTCCAGTAACATAACCAACAGGCTATCGTTCTCCACACCTCGCCCTCTCTATATCATTACTCGTCCAGTAACATAACCAACAGGCTATCGTTCTCCACACCTCGCCCTCTCCATATCGTTACCCGTCCAGTAACATAACCAACAGGCTATCGTTCTCGACGTCTCATCATCTCTCTGTCCGTTGTCTGATTGCACCTCTGAAGTGCCTTTCGACGCTTTCTTTTCTGCATTAAAGGTGTTATATAAATGTAAGTTTTGCTGATAAGTCCTGACTACACCAACCCCATTGCTGGATATCTGTTCTCAGTTACCGAGGTTTCATACCGGCAGCGGATGTGTAAAATAACGGGTGTCGGACATTTCAATTACCGGGGGGAAAGCGATTAGATTTTTCATTATTTTTATTGGTCGATTCTCCAGCCCTACACCAACAGTGATTGTTTCGATTAGTCAGTGTAATTTCTCAGACAGTTTTCTAGCTGTTTCTCTCACTTCAGATTCGTTCCTTCCCTGCCACTAGAGTTCTGACTCGCTGCTTTTTTATTTCTCGGGAAATCGCAAAGTGCAGCAGCAGGAAAAACTGAGAGAAAGGAGTCTATCATATTGTCTGTCAGTAATCTGATGTCATGTTGGACACTGAAGGACAGAGACAAATAATCACGTTAAAACTGCTGCAGATTCTCAGCGATTCCTCACTCTCTCAGAACTATAATTCATCAAATTTCTTTGCCGTTAATGACTGAATCAAGATATTTACAGAATATTCAGCCCATGTTCAGAATGGATCAGAACCTGGCACAGTGACTGCTTCCTGTGCTCAACAACTGGGAGATCCCATCACTGAGCAGATCCTTTCCTTCACATTCTCGGTGTTTATATTTCACTCAGCTCCTCAATATATTCATTACTATTCTTTACAGAAAGTCACTGAGCTCGCGGAGAAGGGAAACCGGGCGGACAGTTCCAAACTTCTCCTAACTCTGGTGATGGAGAAAGGCTCTCGGGCCCGAAGGGTGATGTGGGAATCCTTTGTGAAAATGCGCCATGGAGTACCAAAGCTGAACAAAATACTGAAAGAAATACAGGAACTTGGTACGGTAAAATCACACTGAATTCAATTTCACATTCAAACAGGATTTTACTGTAATATTACACAGATCTGATTTCATGAACGCTAATTGATTTAAACAGGTTCTGATCCATTTGATTACATGAACATCACACGAGGTTTATCCGAAGTACCCAGACACCTGAGAGGTAAGTGATGAAATGGAGATTTCAAACCGTTTATCTCACGATAGAATCCAAATATTTGACTGGGGCTGATTTGTTTAAATGTTGTCAGAATCTGTGAATGAGAAGGTCCAAGGCTCAGGGAATAGGATGGAACATTATTTGGATTCGTGATTAATCCACAAAAGTTCTCCATAGATTCAATTTACAAATAAAGCTGATTTTTGAATTATTGGTAAATTTGCAGGTCTTGTATGCTCCAGTCAATCCAACTGCACATTGCCTACACCTGGCAGGATCCTGATTCACTGTGAAACCCCATACACACCTGGCAGGATCCTGATACACTGCGAAACCCCATACACACCTGGCAGGATCCTGATACACTGTGAAACCCCATACACACCTGGCAGGATCCTGATACACTGTGAAACCCCATACACACCTGGCAGGATCCTGATACACTGAAACCCCATACACACCTGGCAGGATCCTGATACACTGTGAAACCCGATACACTGTGAAACCCCATACACACCTGGCAGGATCCCGATACACTGTGAAACCCCATACACACCTGGCAGGATCCCGATACACTGTGAAACCCCAGACACACCTGGCAGGATCCCGAAACACTGTGAAACCCCAGACACACCTGGCAGGATCCCGATACACTGTGAAACCCCAGACACACCTGGCAGGATCCTGATACACTGTGAAACCCCATACACACCTGGCAGGATCCTGATACACTGTGAAACCCCAGACACACCTGGCAGGATCCTGATACACTGTGAAACCCCATACACACCTGGCAGGATCCTGATACACTGTGAAACCCCATACACACCTGGCAGGATCCCGATACACTGTGAAACCACATACACACCTGGCAGGATCCTGATACACTGTGAAACCCCATACACACCTGGCAGGATCCTGATACACTGTGAAACCCCATACACACCTGGCAGGATCCTGATACACGGTGAAACCCCATACACACCTGGCAGGATCCTGATACACTGTGAAACCCCACACACACCTGGCAGGGTCCTGATACACTGTGAAACCCCATACACACCTGGCAGGGTCCTGATACACTGAAACCCCATACACACCTGGCAGGATCCTGATACACTGTGAAACCCCATACACACCTGGCAGGATCCTGATACACTGAAACCCCATACACACCTGGCATAGAAACTTCGAATATAGGAGCAGGAGTCGGCCATTAGGCCCCTCAAGTCTGCTCTGCCATTCAATCCGATCATGGCTGATCATCCGAATTCAGTACCCGGTCCCTGCTTTCTCCCCATACCCCTTGATCCCTTTAGCCTTAAGAAATATATCCAACTCCTTCTTGAATATATTTAATGAATTGGCCTCTACTGCCTTCTGTGTTAGAGAATTCCACAGGTTCACCACTCTCTGGGTGAATAAATTCCTCCTCATTTCTGTCCTGAAGGGCCTACCCTTATCCTTAGACTGTGACCCCTGGTTCTGGATTCTCCGACCATCGGGAACATCCTCCCTGCATCGAGTCTGTCCAGTCCTGCCAGTATTTTATAAGTTTCAATGAGATCCCCTATCATTCTTCTAAACTCCAGCGAGTACAAGCCCAATCGACCCAATCTCTCCTCATACGTCATTCCTGCCATCCCAGGTATCAGCCTGGTGAATCTTCGCTGCACTCCCTCCATGGCAAGAACATCCTTCCTCACAAGGCGATGAAAAATTGCACACACCTGACAGAATCCTGATACACTGTGAAACCTCATACACACCTGGCAGGATCCTGATACACTGTGAAACCCCATACACACCTGGCAGGATCCTGATACACTGTGAAACCCCATACACACCTGGCAGGATCCTGATACACTGTGAAACCCCATACACACCTGGCAGGATCCTGATACACTGTGAAACCCCATACACACCTGGCAGGATCCTGATACACTGTGAAACCCCACACACACCTGGCAGAATCCTGATACACTGTGAATCCCCATACACACCTGGCAGGATCCTGATGCCTCCGATCGGAACAAATCTTTGAACCTACCTGCTGGTTCCATAAATCCCGAGGCTGGGCCTCTCCGGGTCTGCGCCAGGCCTCTCCGGGTCCGTGCCGGGTCTGCGCTGGGGCCTCTCCGGTTCTGCGCCGGGCCCACTCCGGGTCCGCGCCCTCTCTGGGTCCACGCCGGGCATCTCCGGGTCCACGTCCTCTCCGGTCTGCGCCGGGGCCTGTCCGTGTCCGCGCCGGGGCCTGTCCGTGTCCGCGCCGGGGTCTCTCCGCATCTGTGCTGGGAGAAGCCCACGTATCCCAGGGGCAGATGCAGTTCGCGCGCCATTGGGATCATGTAGGCTAGGTGAACCAATCAAAGAATGGGATCCCCCTTCATACTTTTGACAGGTCTGTACACACAGAATTGAGTCATAGAGTTATACAGCACAGAAAGAAGCCCTTCGGCCTATCGTGTCCGCACCGGCCTTCAAGCCCTGTCTATTCTAATCCCATTTCCCAGCACTTGGTCCGTAGCCTTGTATGCTATGGCGTTGTCAAATGTAATATTTCTATTTTTCAACATTCTTAAGCAGATAAAATCCGGCCTTTTGCCTGCTTTAACCAGGCGTAGGAATTCCATGGCCTTTCAGCGGGCGGAAGTTGTGCAAAAAGCGCATCTCTCCACCCGCAGAGGCAATTTTCCTGGGCTGGCGGACCTTGACAGGTCGCCAGTGCCGGTTTTCAGCACATGCGCTTCCATTGCCTGAAACTGACACTTGCGAGACGCCAATGGGTGCATACACACCTAGTACGCACCCATGGGGGTTGGAAAATCCAGCCCCTTATAACAGGAGAATGATTAGGTGCAGAAAATGTGTATTTGACCCAAGATAAGCCTGTCCCTGTTAGAGAGATGACCCACTTACCCCTCTCCGTGTATTGACACAAACTCGTTCAATTGTCTCTACCCCGCCTAACAAGGCCCCATCACTGTGTTTCCTTGGTAACTGGTCCACCCAATAAATTATGTTACGGGCGACAAAAATACCCTGAGTTACCCTCTTACTTTCAATTCACTCCATTAGTAATTATTTTGCTAATTGTGAGCCTGATCTCTGCATTAATTTTGTGAAATCCATTAAAACATTTCAATACCGAAGTCTCCTGATCAAACAAAACTCATCAAACCCAGTAACCCTTCTTACAGCCTAACCTCAGAATACCTTCAACCATCTTTCTCCGTGCACACAATACACCGGATAACCTGCACAATTCATGAAACAAAAGCAATCTACCTCCTGTCTATTCACAGTCTGTCCTTCTCAGTACACACAATACCCCAGATAACCTGCACAATTCATGAAACAATAGCAATCTACCTCCTGTCTATTCACAGTCTGTCCCTCTCAGTGCACACAATACCCCAGATAACCTGCACAATTCATGAAACAATAGCAATCTACCTCCTGTCTATTCACAGTCTGTCCCTCTCAGTGCACACAATACCCCAGATAACCTGCACAATACATGAAACAATAGCAATCTACCTCCTGTCTATTCACAGTCTGTCCCTCTCTCAGTGCACACAATACCCCAGATAACCTGCACAATTCATGAAACAATAGCAATCTACCTCCTGTCTATTCAGTCTGTCCCTCTCTCAGTGCACACAATACCCCAGATAACCTGCACAATTCATGAAACAATAGCAATCTACCTCCTGTCTATTCACAGTCTGTCCCTCTCTCAGTGCACACAATACCCCAGATAACCTGCACAATTCATGAAACAATAGCAATCTACCTCCTGTCTATTCACAGTCTGTCCCTCTCTCAGTGCACACAATACCCCAGATAAGCTGCACAATTCATGAAACAATAGCAATCTACCTCCTGTCTATTCACAGTCTGTCCCTCTCTCAGTGCACACAATACCCCAGATAACCTGCACAATTCATGAAACAATAGCAATCTACCTCCTGTCTATTCACAGTCTGTCCCTCTCTCAGTGCACACAATACCCCAGATAACCTGCACAATACATGAAACAATAGCAAACTACCTCCTGTCTATTCAAAGTCTGTCCCTCTCTCAGTGCACACAATACCCCAGATAACCTGCTCAATACATGAAACAACAGCAATCTACCTCCTGTCTATTCACAGTCTGTCCCTCTCAGTGCACACAGTACCCCAGATAACCTGCACAATTCATGAAACAACAGCAATCTACCTCCTGTCTATTCACAGTCTGTCCCTCTCTCAGTGCACACAATACCCCAGATAACCTGCACAATCCATGAAACAACAGCAATCTACCTCCTGTCTATTCACAGTCTGTCCCTCTCTCAGTGCACACAATACCGCAGATAACCTGCACAATACATGAAACAATAGCAATCTACCTCCTGTCTATTCACAGTCTGTCTCTCTCAGTGCACACAATACCCCAGGTAACCTTCACAATACCCCAGATAACCTGCACAATACATGAAACAATAGCAATCTACCTCCTGTCTATTCACAGTCTGTCCCTCTCAGTGCACACAATACCACAGATAACCTTCACAATACCCCAGATAACCTGCACAATTCATGAAACAATAGCAATCTACCTCCTGTCTATTCAGGCTGTCCCTCTCTCAGTGCACACAATACCCCAGATAACCTGCACAATACATGAAACAATAGCAATCTACCTCCTGTCTATTCACAGTCTGTCCCTCAGTGCACACAATACCCCAGATAACCTGCACAATACATGAAACAATAGCAATCTACCTCCTGTCTATTCACAGTCTGACCCTCTCTGTGCACACAATACCCCAGATAACCTGCACAATACATGAAACAATAGCAATCTACCTCCTGTCTATTCAGTCTGACCCTCTCTCAGTGCACACAATACCCCAGATAACCTGCACAATTCATGAAATAGCAATCTACCTCCTGTCGATTCACAGTCTCTCCCTCTCAGT
Source organism: Somniosus microcephalus (assembly GCF_052327205.1). Classification (NCBI taxonomy): domain Eukaryota; kingdom Metazoa; phylum Chordata; class Chondrichthyes; order Squaliformes; family Somniosidae; genus Somniosus; species Somniosus microcephalus. Next base: position 31,382,011 of record NW_028225179.1, on the reverse strand, counting down.
GCACACAATACCCCAGATAACCTGCACAATACATGAAACAATAGCAATCTACCTCCTGTCTATTCACAGTCTGTCCCTCAGTGCACACAATACCCCCGATAACCTGCACAATTCATGAAACTATAGCAATCTACCTCCTGTCTATTCACAGTCTGTCCCTCTCAGTGCACACAATACCCCAGATAACCTGCACAATTCATGAAACAATAGCAATCTACCTCCTGTCTATTCACAGTCTGTCCCTCTCTCAGTGCACACAATACCCCAGATAACCTGCACAATTCATGAAATAGCAATCTACCTCCTGTCTACTCACAGTCTGTCCCTCTCTCAGTACACACAATACCCCAGATAACCTGCACAATTCATGAAATAGCAATCTACCTCCTGTCTATTCACAGTCTGTCCCTCTCTCAGTGCACACAATACCCCAGATAACCGACACAATACCCCAGATAACCTGCACAATTCATGAAACTATAGCAATCTACCTCCTGTCTATTCACAGTCTGTCCCTCTCAGTGCACACAATACCCCAGATAACCTGCACAATTCATGAAACAATAGCAATCTACCTCCTGTCTATTCACAGTCTGTCCCTCTCTCAGTGCACACAATACCCCAGATAACCTGCACAATTCATGAAACAATAGCAATCTACCTCCTGTCTATTCACAGTCTGTCCCTCTCTCAGTGCACACAATACCCCAGATAACCTGCACAATTCATGAAACAATAGCAATCTACCTCCTGTCTATTCACAGTCTGTTCCTCTCTGTGCACACAATACCCCAGATAACCTGCACAATACATGAAACAATAACAATCTACCTCCTGTCTATTCACAGTCTGTCCCTCTCTGTGCACACAATACCCCAGATAACCTGCACAATTCATGAAACAACAGCAATCTACCTCCTGTCTATTCACAGTCTGTCCCTCTCTCAGTGCACACAATACCCCAGATAACCTGCACAATTCATGAAACAATAGCAATCTACCTCCTGTCTATTCACAGTCTGTCCCTCTCAGTGCACACAATACCCCAGATAACCTGCACAATTCATGAAACAATAGCAATCTTCCTCCTGTCTTCTCACATTCTGTCCCTCTCAGTGCACACAATACCCCAGATAACCTGCACAATACATGAAACAAAAGCAATCTACCTCCTGTCTATTCACAGTCTGTCCCTCTCTCAGTGCACACAATACCCTAGATAACCTGCACAATACATGAAACAATAGCAATCTACCTCCTGTCTATTCACAGTCTGTCCCTCTCTCAGTGCACACAATACCCCAGATAACCTGCACAATTCATGAAATAGCAATCTACCTCCTGTCTATTCACAGTCTGTCCTTCTCTCAGTGCACACAATACCCCAGATAACCTGCACAATTCATGAAACAATAGCAATCTACCTCCTGTCTATTCACAGTCTGTCCCTCTCTGTGCAGAACAATTCCCCAAATAACCTGCACAATTCATGAAACAATAGCAATCTACCTCCTGTCTATTCAGTCTGTCCCTCTCTCAGTGCACACAATACCCCAGATAACCTGCACAATACATGAAACAATAGCAATCTACCTCCTGTCTATTCACAGTCTGTCCCTCTCTGTGCACACAATACCCCAGATAACCTGCACAATACATGAAACAATAGCAATCTACCTCCTGTCTATTCACAGTCTGTCCCTCTCTGTGCACACAATACCCCAGATAACCTGCACAATTCATGAAACAATAGCAATCTACCTCCTGTCTATTCACAGTCTGTCCCTCTCTCAGTGCACACAATACCCCAGATAACCTGCACAATGCAAGAAACAATAGCAATCTACCTCCTGTCTATTCACAGTCTGTCCCGCTCTCAGTGCACACAATACCCCAGATAACCTGCACAACACATGAAACAATAGCAGTCTACCTCCTGTCTATTCACAGTCTGTCCCTCTCAGTGCACACAATACCCCAGATAACCTGCACAATTCATGAAACAATAGCAATCTACCTCCTGTCTATTCAGTCTGTCCCTCTCTCAGTGCACACAATACCCCAGATAACCTGCACAATTCATGAAACTATAGCAATCTACCTCCTGTCTATTCACAGTCTGTCCCTCAGTGCACACAATACCCCAGATAACCTGCACAATTCATGAGACAATAGCAATCTACCTCCTGTCTATTCACAGTCTGTCCCTCTCTCAGTGCACACAATACCCCAGATAACCTGCACAATTCATGAAACTATAGCAATCTACCTCCTCTCTATTCACAGTCTGTCCCTCTCTCAGTGCACACAATACCCCAGATAACCTGCACAATTCATGAAACTATAGCAATCTACCTCCTGTCTATTCACAGTCTGTCCCTCTCTCAGTGCACACAATACCCCAGATAACGTGCACAATTCATGAAACAATAGCAATCTACCTCCTGTCTATTCACAGTCTGTCCCTCTCTCAGTGCACACAATACCCCAGATAACCTGCACAATACATGAAACAATAGCAGTCTACCTCCTGTCTATTCACAGTCTGCCCCTCTCTCAGTGCACACAATACCCCAGATAACCTGCACAATTCATGAAACTATAGCAATCTACCTCCTGTCTATTCACAGTCTGTCCCTCTCAGTGCACACAATACCCCAGATAACCTGCACAATTCATGAGACAATAGCAATCTACCTCCTGTCTATTCACAGTCTGTCCCTCTCAGTGCACACAATACCCCAGATAACCTGCACAATTCATGAGACAATAGCAATCTACCTCCTGTCTATTCACAGTCTGTCCCCTCTCTCAGTGCACACAATACCCCAGATAACCTGCACAATTCATGAAACTATAGCAATCTACCTCCTCTCTATTCACAGTCTGTCCCTCTCTCAGTGCACACAATACCCCAGATAACCTGCACAATTCATGAAACTATAGCAATCTACCTCCTGTCTATTCACAGTCTGTCCCTCTCTCAGTGCACACAATACCCCAGATAACCTGCACAATTCATGAAACAATAGCAATCTACCTCCTGTCTATTCACAGTCTGTCCCTCTCTCAGTGCACACAATACCCCAGATAACCTGCACAATTCATGAAACTATAGCAATCTACCTCCTGTCTATTCACAGTCTGTCCCTCTCAGTGCACACAATACCCCAGATAACCTGCACAATTCATGAGACAATAGCAATCTACCTCCTGTCTATTCACAGTCTGTCCCTCTCTCAGTGCACACAATACCCCAGATAACCTGCACAATTCATGAAACAATAGCAATCTACCTCCTGTCTATTCACAGTCTGTCCCTCTCTCGGTGCACACAATACCCCAGATAACCTGCACAATTCATGAGACAATAGCAATCTACCTCCTGTCTATTCACAGTCTGTCCCTCTCTCAGTGCACACAATACCCCAGATAACCTGCACAATTCATGAAATAGCAATCTACCTCCTGTCTGTTCACAGTCTGTCCCTCTCTCAGTGCACACAATACCCCAGATAACCTACACAATACCCCAGATAACCTGCACAATACATGAAACAATAGCAATCTACCTCCTGCCTATTCAGTCTGTCCCTCTTTCAGTGCACACAATACCCCAGATAACCTGCACAATACATGAAACAGTAGCATTCTACCTCCTGTCTATTCACAGTCTGTCCCTCTCTGTGCACACAATACCCCAGATAACCTGCACAATACATGAAACAATAGCAATCTACCTCCTGTCTATTCACAGTCTGTCCCTCTCAGTGCACACAATACCCCAGATAACCTGCACAATTCATGAAACAATAGCAATCTACCTCCTGTCTATTCACAGTCTGTCCCTCTCTCAGTGCACACAATACCCCAGATAACTGCACCAATTCATGAAACAATAGCAATCTACCTCCTGTCTATTCACAGTCTGTTCCTCTCTGTGCACACAATACCCAGATAACCTGCACAGTACATGAAACAATAACAATCTACCTCTGTCTATTCACAGTCTGTCCCTCTCTCAGTGCACACAATACCCCAGATAACCTGCACAATTCATGAAACAACAGCAATCTACCTCCTGTCTATTCAACAGTCTGTCCTCTCTCAGTGCACACAATACCCCAGATAACCTGCACAATACATGAAACAAAAGCAATCTACCTCCTGTCTATTCACAGTCTGTCCCTCTCTGTGCACACAATTCCCCAAATAACCTGCACATTCATGAAACAATAGCAATCTACCTCCTGTCTATTCACAGTCTGTCCCTCTGTGCACACAATACCCTAGATAACCTGCACAATTCATGAAACAATAGCAATCTACCTCCTGTCTATTCACAGTCTATCCCTCTCTGTGCACACAATACTCCAGATAACCTGCACAATACATGAAACAATAGCAATCTACCCTCCTGTCTATTCACAGTCTGTCCCTCTCTCAGTGCACACAATACCCCAGATAACCTGCACAATTCATGAAATAGCAATCTACCTCCTGTCTATTCAGTCTGTCCCTCTCTCAGTGCACACAATACCCCAGATAACCTGCACAATTCATGAAACAATAGCAATCTACCTCCTGTCTATTCACAGTCTGTCCCCTCTCAGTGCACACAATACACCACAGATAACCTGCACAATCCATGAAACAATAGTAATCTACCTCCTGTCTATTCACAGTCTGTCCCTCTCTCAGTGCACACAATACCGCAGATAACCTGCACAATACATGAAACAATAGCAATCTACCTCCTGTCTATTCACAGTCTGTCCCTCTCAGTGCACACAATGCCCCAAATAACCTGCACAATTCATGAAACAATAGCAATCTACCTCCTGTCTATTCACAGTCTGTCCTTCTCAGTGCACACAATACCCCAGATAACCTGCACAATCCATGAAACAACAGCAATCTACCTCCTGTCTATTCACAGTCTGTCCCTCTCAGTGCACACAATACCCCAGGTAACCTGCACAATTCATGAAACAACAGCAATCTACCTCCTGTCTATTCACAGTCTGTTCCTCTCAGTGCACACAATACCACAGATAACCTTCACAATACCCCAGATAACCTGCACAATACATGAAACAACAGCAATCTACCTCCTGTCTATTCACAGTCTGTCCCTCTCAGTGCACACAATACCACAGATAACCTTCACAATACCCAGATAACCTGCACAATACATGAAACAACAGCAATCTACCTCCTGTCTATTCACAGTCTGTCCCTCTCTCAGTGCACACAATACCCCAGATGACCTGCACAATACATGAAACAATAGCAATCTACCTCCTGTCCATTCACAGTCTGACCCTTCCTCAGTGCACACAATACCCCAGATAACCTGCACAATACATGAAACAATAGCAATCTACCTCCTGTCTATTCACAGTCTGACCCCCTCTCAGTGCACACAATACCCCAGGTAACCTGCCACAATTCATGAAACAACAGCAATCTACCTCCTGTCTATTCACAGTGTGTCCCTCTCAGTGCACACAATACCAGATAACCTTCACAATACCCCAGATAACCTGCACAATACATGAAACAATAGCAATCTACCTCCTGTCTATTCAGTCTGTCCCTCTCTCAGTGCACACAATACCCCAGATAACCTGCACAATACATGAAACAATAGCAATCTACCTCCTGTCTATTCAGTCTGTCCCTCTCTCAGTGCACACAATACCCCAGATAACCTGCACAATGCAAGAAACAATAGCAGTCTACCTCCTGTCTCTTCACAGTCTGTCCCTCTCAGTGCACACAATACCCCAGATAACCTGCACAATTCATGAAACAATAGCAATCTACCTCCTGTCTATTCAGTCTGTCCCTCTCTCAGTGCACACAATACCCCAGATAACCTGCACAATTCATGAAACAATAGCAATCTACCTCCTGTCTATTCACAGTCTGTCCCTCTCTCAGTGCACACAATACCCCAGATAACCTGCACAATACATGAAACAATAGCAATCTACCTCCTGTCTATTCACAGTCTGTCCCTCTCAGTGCACACAATACCCCAGATAACCTGCACAATACATGAAACAATAGCAATCTACCTCCTGTCTATTCACAGTCTGTCCCTCTCTGTGCACACAATACCCCTGATAACCTGCACAATTCATGAAACAATAGCAATCTTCCTCCTGTCTATTCACAGTCTGTCCCTCTCAGTGCACACAATACCCCAGATAACCTGCACAATACATGAAACAATAGCAATCTACCTCCTGTCTATTCACAGTCTGTCTCTCTCAGTGCACACAATACCCCTGATAACCTGCACAATTCATGAAACAATAGCAATCTACCTCCTGTCTATTCACAGTCTGTCCCTCTCAGTGCACACAATACCCCAGATAACCTGCACAATTCATGAAACAATAGCAATCTACCTCCTGTCTATTCACAGTCTGTCCCTCAGTGCACACAATACCCCCGATAACCTGCACAATTCATGAAACTATAGCAATCTACCTCCTGTCTATTCACAGTCTGTCCCTCTCTCAGTGCGCACAATACCCCAGATAACCTGCACAATTCATGAAACAATAGCAATCTACCTCCTGTCTATTCACAGTCTGTCCCTCTCTCAGTGCGCACAATACCCCAGATAACCTGCACAATTCATGAAACAATAGCAATCTACCTCCTGTCTATTCACAGTCTGTCCCTCTCTCAGTGCACACAATACCCCAGATAACCTGCACAATTCATGAAACTATAGCAATCTACCTCCTGTCTATTCACAGTCTGTCCCTCTCAGTGCACACAATACCCCAGATAACCTGCACAATACATGAAACTATAGCAATCTACCTCCTGTCTATTCACAGTCTGTCCCTCTCTCAGTGCACACAATACCCCAGATAACCTGCACAATTCATGAAACTATAGCAATCTACCTCCTGTCTATTCACAGTCTGTCCCTCTCAGTGCACACAATACCCCAGATAACCTGCACAATTCATGAGACAATAGCAATCTACCTCCTGTCTATTCACAGTCTGTCCCTCTCTCAGTGCACACAATACCCCAGATAACCTGCACAATTCATGAAACAATAGCAATCTACCTCCTGTCTGTTCACAGTCTGTCCCTCTCTCAGTGCACACAATACCCCAGATAACCTACACAATACCCCAGATAACCTGCACAATACATGAAACAATAGCAATCTACCTCCTGCCTATTCACAGTCTGTCCCTCTTTCAGTGCACACAATACCCCAGATAACCTGCACAATACATGAAACAGTAGCATTCTACCTCCTGTCTATTCACAGTCTGTCCCTCTCTGTGCACACAATACCCCAGATAACCTGCACAATACATGAAACAATAGCAATCTACCTCCTGTCTATTCACAGTCTGTCTCTCTCAGTGCACACAATACTCCAGATAACCTGCACAATACATGAAACAATAGCAATCTACCTCCTGTCTATTCACAGTCTGTCCCTCTCTCAGTGCACACAATACCCCAGATAACCTGCACAATTCATGAGACAATAGCAATCTACCTCCTGTCTATTCACAGTCTGTCCCTCTCTCAGTGCACACAATACCCCAGATAACCTGCACAATTCATGAAACAATAGCAATCTACCTCCTGTCTGTTCACAGTCTGTCCCTCTCTCAGTGCACACAATACCCCAGATAACCTACACAATACCCCAGATAACCTGCACAATACATGAAACAATAGCAATCTACCTCCTGCCTATTCACAGTCTGTCCCTCTTTCAGTGCACACAATACCCCAGATAATCTGCACAATACATGAAACAGTAGCATTCTACCTCCTGTCTATTCACAGTCTGTCCCTCTCTGTGCACACAATACCCCAGATAACCTGCACAATACATGAAACAATAGCAATCTACCTCCTGTCTATTCACAGTCTGTCTCTCTCAGTGCACACAATACTCCAGATAACCTGCACAATACATGAAACAATAGCAATCTACCTCCTGTCTATTCACAGTCTGTCCCTCTCTCAGTGCACACAATACCCCAGATAACCTGCACAATTCATGAAATAGCAATCTACCTCCTGTCTATTCACAGTCTGTCCCTCTCTCAGTGCACACAATACCCCAGATAACCTGCACAATTCATGAAACAATAGCAATCTACCTCCTGTCTATTCACAGTCTGTCCCTCTCAGTGCACACAATACCACAGATAACCTGCACAATACATGAAACAATAGCAATCTACCTCCTGTCTATTCACAGTCTGTCCCTCTTTCAGTGCACACAATACCCCAGATAACCTGCACAATACATGAAACAATAGCAATCTACCTCGTGCCTATTCACAGTCTGTCCCTCTCTCAGTGCACACAATACCCCAGATAACCTGCACAATACATGAAACAATAGCAATCTACCTCCTGTCTATTCACAGTCTGTCCCTCTTTCAGTGCACACAATACCCCAGATAACCTGCACAATACATGAAACAATAGCAATCTACCTCCTGTCTATTCACAGTCTGTCCCTCTCAGTGCACACAATACCCCAGATAACCTGCACAATACATGAAACAATAGCAATCTACCTCCTGTCTATTCACAGTCTGACCCTCTCTCAGTGCACACAATACCCCAGGTAACCTGCACAATTCATGAAACAACAGCAATCTACCTCCTGTCTATTCACAGTCTGTCCCTCTCAGTGCACACAATACCAGATAACCTTCACAATACCCCAGATAACCTGCACAATACATGAAACAATAGCAATCTACCTCCTGTCTATTCACAGTCTGACCCTCTCTCAGTGCACACAATACCCCAGATAACCTGCACAATTCATGAAATAGCAATCTACCTCCTGTCTATTCACAGTCTGTCCCTCTCTGTGCACACAATACCCCAGATAACCTGCACAATTCATGAAACAATAGCAATCTACCTCCTGTCTATTCGAGGTCTGTCCCTCTCTCAGTGCACACAATACCCCAGATAACCTGCACAATCCATGAAACAACAGCAATCTACCTCCTGTCTATTCACAGTCTGTCCCTCTCTCAGTGCACACAATACCCCAGATAACCTGCACAATGCAAGAAACAATAGCAATCTACCTCCTGTCTATTCACAGTCTGTCCCTCTCTCAGTGCACACAATACCCCAGATAACCTGCACAACACATGAAACAATAGCAGTCTATCTCCTGTCTATTCACAGTCTGTCCCTCTCTGTGCACACAATACCCCAGATAACTTGCACAATGTGGGCAAAATGCTGGAGTCCATCATTAAGGATGAAATAGCGGAGCACTTAGCAAATGGGGACAGGATAGGACAGAGTCAACATGGATTTACAAAGGGTAAATCGTGCTTGACTAATCTATTGGAATTTTTTGAGGGAGTAACTGGTAGAATAGATGGGGGAGAGCCAGTAGATGTGGTGTACCTGGACTTCCAAAAGGCCTTCGATAAGGTCCCACATAAAAGATTAGCATGGAAAATTGAGGCTCATGGGATAAAGGGGAAAGTTTTGGCGTGGATAGGGAACTGGCTGTCAGATAGGAAAAACAGAGAGTTGGAATAAACGGCTCATTTTCTGAATGGCAGGCAGTAACAAGTGGGGTACCACAGGGATCTGTCCTGGGCCCCCAGCTGTTCACAATTTACATTAATGACCTGGATCAGGGAGTCGGATGCAGCATTTCCAAATTTGCAGACGACACTAAACTAGGAGGGGGGGGTGGGCTCAGAGGAAGAGACCAGGAAGCTCCAGAGCGATTTGGACAGACTGGGCGATTGGGCGGATAAATGGCAGATGCACTATAATGTGGACAAGTGCGAAGTTATCCACCTTGGGTGCAGGAACGGGAGGGCAAATTATTATTTAAATGGCAATAGATTGGGAGAGGGGGAAGTACAGAGAGACCTGGGTGTTCTTGTACACAGTCACTGAAGGCGAGCATGCAGGTGCAACAGGCGGTCAAGAAGGCAAACGGTATGCTGGCCTTCATAGCAAAAGGGTTAGAATACAGGAACAGGGATACCTTGCTGCAGCTGTACAGGGCACTGGTGAGACCACACCTCGAGTACTGTGTACAGTTTTGGTCGCCTCATCTGAGGAAGGATGTTCTTGCCATGGAGGGGGGTGCAGCGGCGATTCACCAGGCTGATACCAGGAATGGCGGGAATGACCTATGAGGAGAGACTATGTAGTTTAGGGATGTACACACTGGAGTTTAGAAGATTGAGAGGGGACCTCATAGAAGTGTATAAAATTCTGACAGGTCTAGACAGACTGGATGCAGAAGGAATGTTTCCCTTGGCGGGTGAGAACAGAACTAGAGGACATAATTTAAGGATAAGGGCTAAACCATTTAGGACAGAGATGAGGGGGAATTTCTTCACTCAGAGAGTGGTGAACCTGTGGAACTCATTGCCACAGAGGGCAGTGTACGCCAGCTCATTAAATATATTTAAGAGGGAATTAGATATATTTCTACGGGCAAAAGGGGTTAAGGGTTACAGAGAGAAGGCGGGGACGGGATACTGAATTAAAGGATCAGCCATGATCTCATCGAATGGCGGAGCAGGCACGAAGGGCCGAATGGCCTACTCCTGCTCCTATCTTCTATGTATCTATGTATACATGAAACAATAGCAATCTACCTCCTGTCTATTCACAGTCTGTCCCTCAGTGCACACAATACCCCAGATAATCTGCACAATTCATGAAACAATAGCAATCTACCTCCTGTCTATTCACAGTCTGTCCCTCAGTGCACACAATACCCCAGATAATCTGCACAATTCATGAAACAATAGCAATCTACCTCCTGTCTATTCACAGTCTGTCCCTCTCTCAGTGCACACAATACCCCAGATAACCTGCACAATACATGAAACAATAGCAATCTACCTCCTGTCTATTCACAGTCTGTCCCTCTCTGTGCACACAATACCCCAGATAACCTGCACAATTCATGAAACAATAGCAATCTTCCTCCTGTCTTCTCACAGTCTGTCCCTCTCAGTGCACACAATACCCCAGATAACTGCACAATACATGAAACAAAAGCAATCTACCTCCTGTCTATTCACAGTCTGTCCCTCTCTGTGCACACAATACCCCAGATAACCTGCACAATTCATGAAACAATAGCAATCTACCTCCTGTCTATTCACAGTCTGTCCCTCTCTGTGCACACAATACCCCAGATAACCTGCACAATTCATGAAACAATAGCAATCTACCTCCTGTCTATTCAGTCTATCCCTCTCTCAGTGCACACAATACCCCAGATAACCTGCACAATCCATGAAACAATAGCAATCTACCTCCTGTCTATTCACAGTCTGTCCCTCTCAGTGCACACAATACCCAGGTAACCTGCACAATTCATGAAACAACAGCAATCTACCTCCTGTCTATTCACAGTCTGTCCCTCTCAGTGCACACAATACCACAGATAACCTTCACAATACCCCAGATAACCTGCACAATACATGAAACAATAGCAATCTACCTCCTGCCTATTCACAGTCTGTCCCTCTCTCAGTGCACACAATACCCCAGATAACCTGCACAATACATGAAACAATAGCAATCTACCTCCTGTCTATTCACAGTCTGTCCCTCTCAGTGCACACAATACCCCAGATAACCTGCACAATACATGAAACAATAGCAATCTACCTCCTCTCTATTCACAGTCTGTCCCTCTCTCAGTGCACACAATACCCCAGATAACCTGCACAATACATGAAACAATAGCAATCTACCTCCTGTCTATTCACAGTCTGACCCTCCTCAGTGCACACAATACCCCAGATAACCTGCACAATACATGAAACAATAGCAATCTACCTCCTGTCTATTCACAGTCTGACCCTCTCTCAGTGCACACAATACCCCAGATAACCTGCACAATTCATGAAATAGCAATCTACCTCCTGTCTATTCACAGTCTGTCCCTCTCAGTGCACACAATACCCCAGATAACCTGCACAATTCATGAAACAATAGCAATCTACCTCCTGTCTATTCAGTCTGTCCCTCTCTCAGTGCACACAATACCCCAGATAACCTGCACAATTCATGAAACAATAGCAATCTACCTCCTGTCTATTCAGTCTGTCCCTCTCTCAGTGCACACAATACCCCAGATAACCTGCAGAATACATGAAACAATAGCAATCTACCTCCTGTCTATTCAGTCTGTCCCTCTCTGTGCACACAATACCCCAGATAACCTGCACAATTCATGAAACAATAGCATCTACCTCCTGTCTATTCGAGGTCTGTCCCTCTCTCAGTGCACACAATACCCCAGATAACCTGCACAATTCATGAAATAGCAATCTACCTCCTGTCTATTCAGTCTCTCCCTCTCAGTGAACACAATACCCCAGATAACCTGCACAATTCATGAAACAATAGCAATCTACCTCCTGTCTATTCACAGTCTGTCCCTCTCTGTGCACACAATACCCCAGATAACCTGCACAATTCATGAAACAATAGCAATCTACCTCCTGTCTATTCACAGTCTGTCCCTCTCTCAGTGCACACAATACCCCAGATAACCTACACAATACCCCAGATAACCTTCACAATTCATGAAACAATAGCAATCTACCTCCTGTCTCTTCACAGTCTGACCCCCTCTCAGTGCACACAATACCCCAGATAACCTGCACAATTCATGAAATAGCAATCTACCTCCTGTCTATTCACAGTCTCTCCCTCTCAGTGCACACAATACCCCAGATAACCTGCACAATTCATGAAACAATAGCAATCTACCTCCTGTCTATTCAGTCTATCCCTCTCTCAGTGCACACAATACCCCAGATAACCTGCACAATTCATGAAACAATAGCAATCTACCTCCTGTCTATTCACAGTCTGTCCCTCTCTCAGTGCACACAATACCCCAGATAACCTGCACAATTCATGAAACAATAGCAATCTACCTCCTGTCTATTCACAGTCTGTCCCCCTCTCAGTGCACACAATACCCCAGATAACCTGCACAATTCATGAAACAATAGCAATCTACCTCCTGTCTATTCACAGTCTGTCCCTCTCTCAGTGCACACAATACCCCAGATAACCTGCACAATTCATGAAATAGCAATCTACCTCCTGTCTATTCACAGTCTGTTCCTCTCTGTGCACACAATACTCCAGATAACCTGCACAATACATGAAACAATAGCAATCTACCTCCTGTCTATTCACAGTCTGACCCTCCCTCAGTGCACACAATACCCCAGATAACCTGCACAATACATGAAACAATAGCAATCTACCTCCTGTCTATTCACAGTCTGACCCTCTCTCAGTGCACACAATACCCCAGATAACCTGCACAATTCATGAAATAGCAATCTACCTCCTGTCTATTCACAGTCTGACCCTCCCTCAGTGCACACAATACCCAGATAACCTGCACAATTCATGAAATAGCAATCTACCTCCTGTCTATTCACAGTCTGTCCCTCTCAGTGTACACAATACCCCAGATAACCTGCACAATTCATGAAACAATAGCAATCTACCTCCTGTCTATTCAGTCTGTCCCTCTCTGTGCACACAATACCCCAGATAACCTGCACAATTCATGAAACAATAGCAATCTACCTCCTGTCTATTCAGTCTGTCCCTCTCTCAGTGCACACAATACCCCAGATAACCTGCACAATACATGAAACAATAGCAATCTACCTCCTGTCTATTCACAGTCTGTCCCTCTCTGTGCACACAGTACCCCAGATAACCTGCACAATACATGAAACAATAGCAATCTACCTCCTGTCTATTCACAGTCTGTCCCTCTCTGTGCACACAGTACCCCAGATAACCTGCACAATTCATGAAACAATAGCAATCTACCTCCTGTCTATTCACAGTCTGTCCCTCTCTCAGTACACACAATACCCCAGATAACCTGCACAATTCATGAAATAGCAATCTACCTCCTGTCTATTCACAGTCTGTCCCTCTCTCAGTGCACACAATACCCCAGATAACCTACACAATACCCCAGATAACCTGCACAATACATGAAACAATAGCAATCTACCTCCTGTCTATTCACAGTCTGTCCCTCTCTCAGTGCACACAATACCCCAGATAACCTGCACAATTCATGAAACAATAGCAATCTACCTCCTGTCTATTCACAGTCTGTCCCTCTCTGTGCACACAATACCCCAGATAACCTGCACAATTCATGAAATAGCAATCTACCTCCTGTCTATTCACAGTCTGTTCCTCTCTGTGCACACAATACCCCAGATAACCTGCACAATACATGAAACAATAACAATCTACCTCCTGTCTATTCACAGTCTGTCCCTCTCTCAGTGCACACAATACCCCAGATAACCTTCACAATTCATGAAACAATAGCAATCTACCTCCTGTCTATTCACAGTCTGACCCTCTCTCAGTGCACACAATACCCCAGATAACCTGCACAATTCATGAAACAATAGCAATCTACCTCCTGTCTATTCACAGTCTGACCCTCTCTCAGTGCACACAATACCCCAGATAACCTGCACAATTCATGAAACTATAGCAATCTACCTCCTGTCTATTCACAGTCTCTCCCTCTCAGTGCACACAATACCCCAGATAACCTGCACAATTCATGAAACAATAGCAATCTACCTCCTGTCTATTCACAGTCTGTCCCTCTCTCAGTGCACACAATACCCTAGATAACCTGCACAATTCATGAAACAATAGCAATCTACCTCCTGTCTATTCAGTCTGTCCCTCTCTGTGCACACAATACCCCAGATAACCTGCACAATTCATGAAACAATAGCAATCTACCTCCTGTCTATTCAGTCTATCCCTCTCTCAGTGCACACAATACCCCAAATAACCTGCACAATTCATGAAACAATAGCAATCTACCTCCTGTCTATTCACAGTCTGTCCCTCTCAGTGCACACAATACCCCAGGTAACCTGCACAATTCATGAAACAACAGCAATCTACCTCCTGTCTATTCACAGTCTGTCCCTCTCAGTGCACACAATACCACAGATAACCTTCACAATACCCCAGATAACCTGCACAATACATGAAACAATAGCAATCTACCTCCTGTCTATTCACAGTCTGTCCCTCTTTCAGTGCACACAATACCCCAGATAACCTGCACAATACATGAAACAATAGCAATCTACCTCCTGCCTATTCACAGTCTGTCCCTCTTTCAGTGCACACAATACCCCAGATAACCTGCACAATTCATGAAACAATAGCAGTCTACCTCCTGCCTATTCACAGTCTGTCCCTCTCTCAGTGCACACAATACCCCAGATAACCTGCACAATACATGAAACAATAGCAATCTACCTCCTGTCTATTCACAGTCTGTCCCTCTCAGTGCACACAATACCCCAGATAACCTGCACAATACATGAAACAATAGCAATCTACCTCCTCTCTATTCACAGTCTGTCCCTCTCTCAGTGCACACAATACCCCAGATAACCTGCACAATACATGAAACAATAGCAATCTACCTCCTGTCTATTCACAGTCCTGACCCTCTCTCAGTGCACACAATACCCCAGATAACCTGCACAATTCAAGAAATAGCAATCTACCTCCTGTCTATTCACAGTCTGTCCCTCTCAGTGCACACAATACCCCAGATAACCTGCACAATTCATGAAACAATAGCAATCTACCTCCTGTCTATTCAGTCTGTCCCTCTCTGTGCACACAATACCCCAGATAACCAGCACAATTCATGAAACAATAGCAATCTAGCTCCTGTCTATTCAGTCTGTCCCTCTCTGTGCACACAATACCCCAGATAACCTGCACAATACATGAAACAATAGCAATCTACCTCCTGTCTATTCACAGTCTGTCCCTCTCTGTGCACACAATACCCCAGATAACCTGCACAATTCATGAAATAGCAATCTACCTCCTGTCTATTCACAGTCTCTCCCTCTCAGTGAACACAATACCCCAGATAACCTGCACAATTCATGAAACAATAGCAATCTACCTCTGTCTATTCACAGTCTGTCCCTCTCTCAGTACACACAATACCCCAGATAACCTGCACAATTCATGAAAATAGCAATCTACCTCCTGTCTATTCACAGTCTGTCCCTCTCTCAGTGCACACAATACCCCAGATAACCTACACAATACCCCAGATAACCTGCACAATACATGAAACAATAGCAATCTACCTCCTGTCTATTCACAGTCTGTCCCTCTCTCAGTGCACACAATACCCCAGATAACCTGCACAATTCATGAAACAATAGCAATCTCCCTCCTGTCTATTCACAGTCTGTCCCTCTCTCAGTGCACACAATACCCCAGATAACCTGCACAATTCATGAAATAGCAATCTACCTCCTGTCTATTCACAGTCTGTTCCTCTCTGTGCACACAATACCCCAGATAACCTGCACAATACATGAAACAATAACAATCTACCTCCTGTCTATTCACAGTCTGTCCCTCTCTCAGTGCACACAATACCCCAGATAACCTTCACAATTCATGAAACAATAGCAATCTACCTCCTGTCTCTTCACAGTCTGACCCTCTCTCAGTGCACACAATACCCCAGATAACCTGCACAATTCATGAAATAGCAATCTACCTCCTGTCTATTCACAGTCTCTCCCTCTCAGTGCACACAATACCCCAGATAACCTGCACAATTCATGAAACAATAGCAATCTACCTCCTGTCTATTCAGTCTATCCCTCTCTCAGTGCACACAATACCCCAGATAACCTGCACAATTCATGAAACAATAGCAATCTACCTCCTGTCTATTCACAGTCTGTCCCTCTCTCAGTGCACACAATACCCCAGATAACCTGCACAATTCATGAAACAATAGCAATCTACCTCCTGTCTATTCACAGTCTGTCCCTCTCTCAGTGCACACAATACCCCAGATAACCTACACAATACCCCAGATAACCTGCACAATACATGAAACAATAGCAATCTACCTCCTGTCTATTCACAGTCTGTCCCTCTCTCAGTGCACACAATACCCCAGATAACCTGCACAATTCATGAAACAATAGCAATCTACCTCCTGTCTATTCACAGTCTGTCCCCCTCTCAGTGCACACAATACCCCAGATAACCTGCACAATTCATGAAACAATAGCAATCTACCTCCTGTCTATTCACAGTCTGTCCCTCTCTCAGTGCACACAATACCCCAGATAACCTGCACAATTCATGAAATAGCAATCTACCTCCTGTCTATTCACAGTCTGTTCCTCTCTGTGCACACAATACCCCAGATAACCTGCACAATACATGAAACAATAGCAATCTACCTCCTGTCTATTCACAGTCTGACCCTCCCTCAGTGCACACAATACCCCAGATAACCTGCACAATACATGAAACAATAGCAATCTACCTCCTGTCTATTCACAGTCTGACCCTCTCTCAGTGCACACAATACCCCAGATAACCTGCACAATTCATGAAATAGCAATCTACCTCCTGTCTATTCACAGTCTGACCCTCCCTCAGTGCACACAATACCCCAGATAACCTGCACAATTCATGAAATAGCAATCTACCTCCTGTCTATTCAGTCTGTCCCCCTCTCAGTGCACACAATACCCCAGATAACCTGCACAATTCATGAAACAATAGCAATCTACCTCCTGTCTATTCAGTCTGTCCCTCTCTGTGCACACAATACCCCAGATAACCTGCACAATTCATGAAACAATAGCAATCTACCTCCTGTCTATTCAGTCTGTCCCTCTCTCAGTGCACACAATACCCCAGATAACCTGCACAATACATGAAACAATAGCAATCTACCTCCTGTCTATTCACAGTCTGTCCCTCTCTGTGCACACAGTACCCCAGATAACCTGCACAATACATGAAACAATAGCAATCTACCTCCTGTCTATTCACAGTCTGTCCCTCTCTGTGCACACAGTACCCCAGATAACCTGCACAATTCATGAAACAATAGCAATCTACCTCCTGTCTATTCACAGTCTGTCCCTCTCTCAGTACACACAATACCCCAGATAACCTGCACAATTCATGAAATAGCAATCTACCTCCTGTCTATTCACAGTCTGTCCCTCTCTCAGTGCACACAATACCCCAGATAACCTACACAATACCCCAGATAACCTGCACAATACATGAAACAATAGCAATCTACCTCCTGTCTATTCACAGTCTGTCCCTCTCTCAGTGCACACAATACCCCAGATAACCTGCACAATTCATGAAACAATAGCAATCTACCTCCTGTCTATTCACAGTCTGTCCCTCTCTGTGCACACAATACCCCAGATAACCTGCACAATTCATGAAATAGCAATCTACCTCCTGTCTATTCACAGTCTGTTCCTCTCTGTGCACACAATACCCCAGATAACCTGCACAATTCATGAAACAATAGCAATCTACCTCCTGTCTATTCACAGTCTGACCCTCTCTCAGTGCACACAATACCCCAGATAACCTGCACAATTCATGAAATAGCAATCTACCTCCTGTCTATTCACAGTCTCTCCCTCTCAGTGCACACAATACCCCAGATAACCTGCACAATTCATGAAACAATAGCAATCTACCTCCTGTCTATTCACAGTCTGTCCCTCTCTCAGTGCACACAATACCCTAGATAACCTGCACAATTCATGAAACAATAGCAATCTACCTCCTGTCTATTCAGTCTGTCCCTCTCTGTGCACACAATACCCCAGATAACCTGCACAATACATGAAACAATAGCAATCTACCTCCTGTCTATTCAGTCTATCCCTCTCTCAGTGCACACAATACCCCAAATAACCTGCACAATTCATGAAACAATAGCAATCTACCTCCTGTCTATTCACAGTCTGTCCCTCTCAGTGCACACAATACCCCAGGTAACCTGCACAATTCATGAAACAACAGCAATCTACCTCCTGTCTATTCACAGTCTGTCCCTCTCAGTGCACACAATACCACAGATAACCTTCACAATACCCCAGATAACCTGCACAATACATGAAACAATAGCAATCTACCTCCTGCCTATTCACAGTCTGTCCCTCTCAGTGCACACAATACCCCAGATAACCTGCACAATACATGAAACAATAGCAATCTACCTCCTGTCTATTCACAGTCTGTCCCTCTCAGTGCACACAATACCCCAGATAACCTGCACAATACATGAAACAATAGCAATCTACCTCCTCTCTATTCACAGTCTGTCCCTCTCTCAGTGCACACAATACCCCAGATAACCTGCACAATACATGAAACAATAGCAATCTACCTCCTGTCTATTCACAGTCTGACCCTCCCTCAGTGCACACAATACCCCAGATAACCTGCACAATACATGAAACAATAGCAATCTACCTCCTGTCTATTCACAGTCTGTCCCTCTCAGTGCACACAATACCCCAGATAACCTGCACAATTCATGAAACAATAGCAATCTACCTCCTGTCTATTCAGTCTGTCCCTCTCTGTGCACACAATACCCCAGATAACCTGCACAATTCATGAAACAATAGCAATCTAGCTCCTGTCTATTCAGTCTGTCCCTCTGTGCACACAATACCCCAGATAACCTGCACAATACATGAAACAATAGCAATCTACCTCCTGTCTATTCACAGTCTGTCCCTCTCTGTGCACACAATACCCCAGATAACCTGCACAATTCATGAAATAGCAATCTACCTCCTGTCTATTCACAGTCTCTCCCTCTCAGTGAACACAATACCCCAGATAACCTGCACAATTCATGAAACAATAGCAATCTACCTCCTGTCTATTCACAATCTGTCCATCTCTCAGTGCACACAATACCCCAGATAACCTGCACAATACATGAAACAATAGCAATCTACCTCCTGTCTATTCACAGTCTGTCCCTCTCTGTGCACACAATACCCCAGATAACCTGCACAATTCATGAAACAATAGCAATCTACCTCCTGTCTATTCACAGTCTGTCCCTCTCTCAGTACACACAATACCCCAGATAACCTGCACAATTCATGAAATAGCAATCTACCTCCTGTCTATTCACAGTCTGTCCCTCTCTCAGTGCACACAATACCCCAGATAACCTACACAATACCCCAGATAACCTGCACAATACATGAAACAATAGCAATCTACCTCCTGTCTATTCAGTGTGTCCCTCTCTCAGTGCACACAATACCCCAGATAACCTGCACAATTCATGAAACAATAGCAATCTCCCTCCTGTCTATTCACAGTCTGTCCCTCTCTCAGTGCACACAATACCCCAGATAACCTGCACAATTCATGAAATAGCAATCTACCTCCTGTCTATTCACAGTCTGTTCCTCTCTGTGCACACAATACCCCAGATAACCTGCACAATACATGAAACAATAACAATCTACCTCCTGTCTATTCACAGTCTGTCCCTCTCTGTGCACACAATACCCCAGATAACCTTCACAATTCATGAAACAATAGCAATCTACCTCCTGTCTCTTCACAGTCTGACCCTCTCTCAGTGCACACAATACCCCAGATAACCTGCACAATACATGAAACAATAGCAATCTACCTCCTGTCTATTCACAGTCTGTCCCTCTCTCAGTGCACACAATACCCCAGATAACCTGCACAATTCATGAAACAATAGCAATCTACCTCCTGTCTATTCACAGTCTGTCCCTCTCTCAGTGCACACAATACCCCAGATAACCTGCACAATTCATGAAACAATAGCAATCTACCTCCTGTCTATTCACAGTCTGTCCCTCTCTCAGTGCACACAATACCCCAGATAACCTGCACAATTCATGAAACAATAGCAATCTACCTCCTGTCTATTCACAGTCTGTCCCTCTCTGTGCACACAATACCCCAGATAACCTGCACAATACATGAAACAATAGCAATCTACCTCCTGTCTATTCAGTCTGTCCCTCTCTCAGTGCACACAATACTCCAGATAACCTGCACAATACATGAAACAATAGCAATCTACCTCCTGTCTATTCACAGTCTGTTCCTCTCTCAGTGCACAGAATACCCCAGATAACCTGCACAATTTATGAAACAATAGCAATCGACCTCCTGTCTATTCACAGTCTGTCCCTCTCTCAGTGCACACAATACCCCAGATAACCTGCACAATTCATGAAACAATAGCAATCTACCTCCTGTCTATTCACAGTCTGTCCCTCTCTCAGTGCACACAATACCCCAGATAACCTGCACAATTCATGAAACAATAGCAATCTACCTCCTGTCTATTCACAGTCTGTCCCCCTCTCAGTGCACACAATACCCCAGATAACCTGCACAATTCATGAAACAATAGCAATATACCTCCTGTCTATTCACAGTCTGTCCCTCTCTCAGTGCACACAATACCCCAGATAACCTGCACAATTCATGAAATAGCAATCTACCTCCTGTCTATTCACAGTCTGTCCCTCTCTGTGCACACAGTACCCCAGATAACCTGCACAGTTCATGAAACAATAGCAATCTACCTCCTGTCTATTCACAGTCTGTCCCTCTCTCAGTACACACAATACCCCAGATAACCTGCACAATTCATGAAATAGCAATCTACCTCCTGTCTATTCACAGTCTGTCCCTCTCTCAGTGCACACAATACCCCAGATAACCTACACAATACCCCAGATAACCTGCACAATACATGAAACAATAGCAATCTCCCTCCTGTCTATTCACAGTCTGTCCCTCTCTCAGTGCACACAATACCCCAGATAACCTGCACAATTCATGAAATAGCAATCTACCTCCTGTCTATTCACAGTCTGTTCCTCTCTGTGCACACAATACCCCAGATAACCTGCACAATACATGAAACAATAACAATCTACCTCCTGTCTATTCACAGTCTGTCCCTCTCTCAGTGCACACAATACCCCAGATAACCTTCACAATTCATGAAACAATAGCAATCTACCTCCTGTCTCTTCACAGTCTGACCCTCTCTCAGTGCACACAATACCCCAGATAACCTGCACAATTCATGAAATAGCAATCTACCTCCTGTCTATTCACAGTCTCTCCCTCTCAGTGCACACAATACCCCAGATAACCTGCACAATTCATGAAACAATAGCAATCTACCTCCTGTCTATTCAGTCTATCCCTCTCTCAGTGCACACAATACCCCAGATAACCTGCACAATTCATGAAACAATCGCAATCTACCTCCTGTCTATTCACAGTCTGTCCCTCTCTCAGTGCACACAATACCCCAGATAACCTGCACAATTTATGAAACAATAGCAATCGACCTCCTGTCTATTCACAGTCTGTCCCTCTCTCAGTGCACACAATACCCCAGATAACCTACACAATACCCCAGATAACCTGCACAATTCATGAAATAGCAATCTACCTCCTGTCTATTCACAGTCTGTTCCTCTCTGTGCACACAATACCCCAGATAACCTGCACAATACATGAAACAATAGCAATCTACCTCCTGTCTATTCACAGTCTGACCCTCCCTCAGTGCACACAATACCCCAGATAACCTGCACAATACATGAAACAATAGCAATCTACCTCCTGTCTATTCACAGTCTGACCCTCTCTCAGTGCACACAATACCCCAGATAACCTGCACAATTCATGAAATAGCAATCTACCTCCTGTCTATTCACAGTCTGACCCTCCCTCAGTGCACACAATACCCCAGATAACCTGCACAATTCATGAAATAGCAATCTACCTCCTGTCTATTCACAGTCTGTCCCTCTCAGTGTACAGAATACCCCAGATAACCTGCACAATTCATGAAACAATAGCAATCTACCTCCTGTCTATTCAGTCTGTCCCTCTCTGTGCACACAATACCCCAGATAACCTGCACAATTCATGAAACAATAGCAATCTACCTCCTGTCTATTCAGTCTGTCCCTCTCTCAGTGCACACAATACCCCAGATAACCTGCACAATACATGAAACAATAGCAATCTACCTCCTGTCTATTCACAGTCTGTCCCTCTCTGTGCACACAGTACCCCAGATAACCTGCACAATACATGAAACAATAGCAATCTACCTCCTGTCTATTCACAGTCTGTCCCTCTCTGTGCACACAGTACCCCAGATAACCTGCACAATTCATGAAACAATAGCAATCTACCTCCTGTCTATTCACAGTCTGTCCCTCTCTCAGTACACACAATACCCCAGATAACCTGCACAATTCATGAAATAGCAATCTACCTCCTGTCTATTCACAGTCTGTCCCTCTCTCAGTGCACACAATACCCCAGATAACCTACACAATACCCCAGATAACCTGCACAATACATGAAACAATAGCAATCTACCTCCTGTCTATTCACAGTCTGTCCCTCTCTCAGTGCACACAATACCCCAGATAACCTGCACAATTCATGAAACAATAGCAATCTACCTCCTGTCTATTCACAGTCTGTCCCTCTCTGTGCACACAATACCCCAGATAACCTGCACAATTCATGAAATAGCAATCTACCTCCTGTCTATTCACAGTCCGTTCCTCTCTGTGCACACAATACCCCAGATAACCTGCACAATACATGAAACAATAACAATCTACCTCCTGTCTATTCACAGTCTGTCCCTCTCTCAGTGCACACAATACCCCAGATAACCTTCACAATTCATGAAACAATAGCAATCTACCTCCTGTCTATTCACAGTCTGACCCTCTCTCAGTGCACACAATACCCCAGATAACCTGCACAATTCATGAAATAGCAATCTACCTCCTGTCTATTCACAGTCTCTCCCTCTCAGTGCACACAATACCCCAGATAACCTGCACAATTCATGAAACAATAGCAATCTACCTCCTGTCTATTCACAGTCTGTCCCTCTCTCAGTGCACACAATACCCTAGATAACCTGCACAATTCATGAAACAATAGCAATCTACCTCCTGTCTATTCAGTCTGTCCCTCTCTGTGCACACAATACCCCAGATAACCTGCACAATTCATGAAACAATAGCAATCTACCTCCTGTCTATTCAGTCTATCCCTCTCTCAGTGCACACAATACCCCAAATAACCTGCACAATTCATGAAACAATAGCAATCTACCTCCTGTCTATTCACAGTCTGTCCCTCTCAGTGCACACAATACCCCAGGTAACCTGCACAATTCATGAAACAACAGCAATCTACCTCCTGTCTATTCACAGTCTGTCCCTCTCAGTGCACACAATACCACAGATAACCTTCACAATACCCCAGATAACCTGCACAATACATGAAACAATAGCAATCTACCTCCTGTCTATTCACAGTCTGTCCCTCTCTCAGTGCACACAATACCCCAGATAACCTGCACAATACATGAAACAATAGCAATCTACCTCCTCTCTATTCACAGTCTGACCCTCCCTCAGTGCACACAATACCCCAGATAACCTGCACAATACATGAAACAATAGCAATCTACCTCCTGTCTATTCACAGTCTGACCCTCTCTCAGTGCACACAATACCCCAGATAACCTGCACAATTCATGAAATAGCAATCTACCTCCTGTCTATTCACAGTCTGTCCCTCTCAGTGCACACAATACCCCAGATAACCTGCACAATTCATGAAACAATAGCAATCTACCTCCTGTCTATTCAGTCTGTCCCTCTCTGTGCACACAATACCCCAGATAACCTGCACAATTCATGAAACAATAGCAATCTAGCTCCTGTCTATTCAGTCTGTCCCTCTCTGTGCACACAATACCCCAGATAACCTGCACAATACATGAAACAATTGCAATCTACCTCCTGTCTATTCACAGTCTGTCCCTCTCTCAGTACACACAATACCCCAGATAACCTGCACAATTCATGAAATAGCAATCTACCTCCTGTCTATTCACAGTCTGTCCCTCTCTCAGTGCACACAATACCCCAGATAACCTACACAATACCCCAGATAACCTGCACAATACATGAAACAATAGCAATCTACCTCCTGTCTATTCACAGTCTGTCCCTCTCTCAGTGCACACAATACCCCAGATAACCTGCACAATTCATGAAACAATAGCAATCTACCTCCTGTCTATTCAGTGTGTCCCTCTCTCAGTGCACACAATACCCCAGATAACCTGCACAATTCATGAAACAATAGCAATCTACCTCCTGTCTATTCACAGTCTGTCCCTCTCTCAGTGCACACAATACCCCAGATAACCTGCACAATTCATGAAATAGCAATCTACCTCCTGTCTATTCACAGTCTGTTCCTCTCTGTGCACACAATACCCCAGATAACCTGCACAATACATGAAACAATAACAATCTACCTCCTGTCTATTCAGTCTGTCCCTCTCTGTGCACACAATACCCCAGATAACCTTCACAATTCATGAAACAATAGCAATCTACCTCCTGTCTCTTCACAGTCTGACCCTCTCTCAGTACACACAATACCCCAGATAACCTGCACAATTCATGAAATAGCAATCTACCTCCTGTCTATTCACAGTCTCTCCCTCTCAGTGCACACAATACCCCAGATAACCTGCACAATTCATGAAACAATAGCAATCTACCTCCTGTCTATTCAGTCTGTCCCTCTCTGTGCACACAATACCCCAGATAACCTGCACAATTCATGAAACAATAGCAATCTACCTCCTGTCTATTCACAGTCTCTCCCTCTCAGTGCACACAATACCCCAGATAACCTGCACAATTCATGAAACAATAGCAATCTACCTCCTGTCTATTCAGTCTGTCCCTCTCTGTGCACACAATACCCCAGATAACCTGCACAATTCATGAAACAATAGCAATCTACCTCCTGTCTATTCAGTCTGTCACTCTCTCAGTGCACACAATACCCCAGATAACCTGCACAATTCATGAAACAATAGCAATCTACCTCCTGTCTATTCACAGTCTGTCCCTCTCAGTGCACACAATACCCCAGATAACCTGCACAATTCATGAAACAATAGCAATCTACCTCCTGTCCATTCACAGTCTGTCCCTCTCTCAGTGCACACAATACCCCAGATAACCTGCACAATACATGAAACAATAGCAATCTACCTCCTGTCTATTCACAGTCTGTCCCTCTCAGTGCACACAATACCCCAGATAACCTGCACAATTTATGAAACAATAGCAATCGACCTCCTGTCTATTCACAGTCTGTCCCTCTCTCAGTGCACACAATACCCCAGATAACCTGCACAATACATGAAACAATAGCAATCTACCTCCTGTCTATTCACAGTCTGTCCCTCTCTCAGTGCACACAATACCCCAGATAACCTGCACAATTCATGAAACAATAGCAATCTACCTCCTGTCTATTCACAGTCTGTCCCCCTCTCAGTGCACACAGTACCCCAGATAACCTGCACAGTTCATGAAACAATAGCAATCTACCTCCTGTCTATTCACAGTCTGTCCCTCTCTCAGTACACACAATACCCCAGATAACCTGCACAATTCATGAAATAGCAATCTACCTCCTGTCTATTCACAGTCTGTCCCTCTCTGTGCACACAATACCCCAGATAACCTACACAATACCCCAGATAACCTGCACAATACATGAAACAATAACAATCTACCTCCTGTCTATTCACAGTCTGTCCCTCTCTCAGTGCACACAATACCCCAGATAACCTTCACAATTCATGAAACAATAGCAATCTACCTCCTGTCTATTCACAGTCTGACCCTCTCTCAGTGCACACAATACCCCAGATAACCTGCACAATTCATGAAATAGCAATCTACCTCCTGTCTATTCACAGTCTCTCCCTCTCAGTGCACACAATACCCCAGATAACCTGCACAATTCATGAAACAATAGCAATCTACCTCCTGTCTATTCACAGTCTGTCCCTCTCTCAGTGCACACAATACCCTAGATAACCTGCACAATTCATGAAACAATAGCAATCTACCTCCTGTCTATTCAGTCTGTCCCTCTCTGTGCACACAATACCCCAGATAACCTGCACAATTCATGAAACAATAGCAATCTACCTCCTGTCTATTCACAGTCTGTCCCTCTCAGTGCACACAATACACTGGATAAGCTGCCCAAACCCTGAGACATTCTCAGTGAACCTTTTGTTCAGGGAGGGAAAGGATAAGGGTGCTAATTCCTGCACTCAGCGTCCTGGCAGCTGAAGCACATTCGCCAATGATGGAACGATGTAAACCTGGTATGTGCAAGGGGCGTGAATTGGAGGAGCACAGTTAGCTCGGAGGATTGTGTGGCTGCAGGAGGTTACAGAGATAACGAGGGGGCTAGGACATGGAGCAATTCGAAAATAAGAATGAGAATGTTTATGTCCAGATGTTGCCTGACCGGGAGCCAATTTAGCCCATGGGTAATGGGTAAACCGGATTAATGCGAATTCGGATATGGGCAGCAGAGTGTTAAATGAGCTTGTTTATGGAGGGTATAAGGTGGGAGGTCAGCCAGGAGACCATTGGAATAGTCGAGTCCGCAAGTAACGAGGAGTACGGATGAGGGTTGCAGCTGAGCTGAGGAATGGGTGGAGGCTGAGGATATGGCAGAGGTGGAAGTATGCAAACTTTGTGATGGGGAGGATATGGGGGCGGAAGCTCAGTTAATGGTTAAATAGAACGCCGAGTGGAACATCTGTCCGTTCACAGTCTGTCTCACTCCCAATTCACACAATGCCCCAGATAACCTGCCCAAGGTCTGATACAGTAACAGTGGGACACTTGACCATTCACAGTCTGTCCCACTCCCAATTCACACAGTGCCCCAGATAACCTGCCCAAGGTCTGATACAGTAACAGTGGGACACTTGACCATTCACAATCTGTCCCACTCCCAATTCACACAATGCCCCAGATAACCTGCCCAAGGTCTGATACAGTAACAGTGGGACACTTGACCATTCACAGTCTGTCTCACTCCCAATTCACACAATGCCCCAGATAACCTGCCCAAGGTCTGATACAGTAACAGTGGGACACTTGACCATTCACAGTCTGTCCCACTCCCAATTCACACAGTGCCCCAGATAACCTGCCCAAGGTCTGATACAGTAACAGTGGGACACTTGACCATTCACAGTCTGTCCCACTCCCAATTCACACAATGCCCCAGATAACCTGCCCACGGTCTGATACAGTAACAGTGGGACACTTGACCATTCACAGTCTGTCCCACTCCCAATTCACACAATGCCCCAGATAACCTGCCCAAGGTCTGATACAATAACAGTGGGACACTTGACCATTCACAGTCTGTCCCACTCCCAATTCACACAATGCACCAGATAACCTGCCCAAGGTCTGATACAATAACAGTGGGACACTTGACCATTCACAGTCTGTCCCACTCCCAATTCACACAATGCCCCAGATAACCTGCCCAAGGTCTGATACAGTAACAGTGGGACACGACCATTCACAGTCTGTCCCACTCCCAATTCACACTGCCCCAGATAACCTGCCCATGGTCTGATACAGTAACAGTGGGACACTTGACCATTCACAGTGTGTCCCACTCCCAATTCACACTGCCCCAGATAACCTGCCCAAGGTCTGATACAATAACAGTGGGACACTTGACCATTCACAGTCTGTCCCACTCCCAATTCACACAATGCCCCAGATAACCTGCCCACGGTCTGATACAGTAACAGTGGGACATCCGTCCATTCACAGTCTGTCCCAGTCCCAATTCACACAATGCCCCAGATAACCTGCCCAAGGTCTGATACATAAGCACTGGTACATTTGACCATTCGCACTCTGTCCATATCCCACTGATATCCTCTGCCCTATTTCCCAGTAAATATTAGAATCACGTGAGGATTTGAAGCAGTTCTCAGCTACTAACTGAGTTTTAATTTCTACACACATCTCTATCGAAATTGCCAGTTTAATCTTGCGTTATTTTACTGAATAGTGAAATGGCATTGAGAAGTTGTTTTTATGTCAGTGCAAATACTGAGAACCACTTTCTGTCTGTTCTCTTTAAAGATCTTCAACAGAAACACAAGGAAACACTCCGGGAACAAACTGAAACACTGAGAGTGAACACTATCCTAATAAAGGAGAAGGTTAAGATTTTCCAGCTGGTTGATCGATACGCTGAGCTAACGGTCATTTCTACTGTTCGAGATCGGACACTTGTAGAACATGAACTGCTGGCAAGAGGCCGAGACCATGAAGAGTGGAGAGAGGAACATCTCCGGGGAGAGCTGGAAAAAATCCGAACTGATCAATTGTTCCACAGCTGTTTTTCTCAGAGAGGGGGTTTGTTTCAGAAAATCATGGATATCTTCCAGCGATCCAAACCTGGGAGTTCAGGAGCAGTGAGCGGAGTCCCGGGGATTGGAAAAACAACAATGGTACAAAAGATTGTTCATGACTGGGCCACTGGGAAAATATACCCAAACTTTCAATTTGTTTTCAGTTTTAAATTCCGGGATTTGAACGCTATTAACTGTAGAATAAACCTGAGGAATCTGATACTGGATCAGTATCCTTACTTTGGGAATATTCTTAGGGAGCTCTGGAAGAACCCAGAGGGATTGCTGTTTATATTCGATGGTTTGGATGAATTCAAGGACAGGATCGATTTTGCTGACAATCGGAGAAATACTGAACCTCAGCACAGGTGCACAGATCCTGAAGACTGGTGTGAAGTGTCTGACATTGTGTACAGTTTAATACAGCACAAGCTGCTCCCAGGATGTTCAGTGCTAGTGACCAGCCGCCCCACTGCATTACATTTATTGGAAAAGGCTGAGATCAGTGTCTGGGCTGAAATCCTGGGATTTGTTGGTGAAGAACGGAAGGAATATTTCAACAAGTTTTTTGAAGATCAGACGGTGGCAGCAGCTGTTTTCAAACACGTGGAGGAGAACGAGATCCTGTACACAATGTGCTACAACCCTTCCTACTGCTTGATCCTCGGTCTGTCACTGGGCCCCTTCTTTACACAAAGAGACAGGAATCAGCGAGTTCCCAAGACCATCACCCAACTATATTCCTACTATATTTACAACATTCTGAAAAACCATGGCCGAGAGATTGAAAGCCCCCGTGATGTGTTACTGAAGCTTGGTGAGATGGCCTTCACAGGAGTCTCCGAGAAGAAGATTGTGTTTGGAAATGGAGATTTGGTCAAGTACAATCTACAACCTTCCCAGTTCCTGTCTGGGTTCATGATGGAACTTTTGGAGAGAGATGATTCTGTCCAGAGCGTGGTGTACACATTCCCACACCTCACCATCCAAGAGTTTGTAGCCGCACTCGCACAATTCCTGACTCCAGATCCTGGGGACATCCTGAAACTCCTCAGAGAAGCCCACAGCAAGGAAGATGGGCGATTTGAGATATTTCTCCGTTTTGTTGCTGGTCTCTCCTCCCCACAGGCAGCTCGGCCCCTGGAGGAGTTTCTGGGTCCATTTCTTCATCAAACCACCTGCCGAGTGATTGACTGGGTGAAGGAGAAGATTGAAGGACAGATTGGAGACACAGGGAGTGAAACTGGTCAAAGGGACCTCCTGAACACATTCCACTACCTGTTTGAGTCTCAGAATAAAGCACTGGCTCGGCAAACAGTGGGATCTGTGGAAAGACTTACATTTAATAGATTGACATTGACCCCGATTGACTGTGCGGTCCTGTCTCACATCATTGGACTCTGTGATACAATAAAAGACCTCGATCTAGGAGGCTGCTTCATTCAGTGTGAAGGACTCCAGCGGCTGGGACCCATACTGCACAAATGCCAGGTGTTGAGGTAACTGTTTATTTGTCTCTAACTGTTGGGTGAATTGTAGAACAGTCACGGATTGTGTTGTTGCTCCATTCAGTGTGAAGGACTCCAGCGGTTGGGACCCGTACTGCACAAATGCCGGGTGTTGAGGTAACTGTTTATTTGTCTCTAACTGTTGGGTGAATTGTAGAACAGTCACGGATTGTGTTGTTGCTCCATTGAGTGTGAAGGACTCCAGCGGCTGGGACCCGTACTGCACAAATGCCGGGTGTTGAGGTAACTGTTTATTTGTCTCTAACTGTTGGGTGAATTGTAGAACAGTCACGGATTGTGTTGTTGCTCCGTAATGTAGGGAAACAAACAGTTCAGTTAAACCAGGGAGAAGCGGATTCAACACAAATATGACCAATAATAAGAGGATCGGTCAGTAATTCCCTAAGGACTGGAGAATCTAAAATGGATCCTTGTGAACAAGTAGGGATTTTACAGTCTTTATCGGATCAGCAGATACAGGTCACTGAGAGTCTGATAATTACAATAAGTCACATTTAATAAGACTGGATAGCGGAAGATAAACATAAAATAGAATCTGGCAGTAAAGATAAAATTAATTTAAAATGTTTTCCACATCCACCATTTCAACTAGAAACAGGAGAGAAACCCGAGTTTAAATCACTAACAGTTCGATATTTACTCCAATACCGTGCAGAGTGTGTCCTGTCGAGGGGGTAGTTTCCTGGATTGGGAATATTGGGGAATCGGGAATTCTTTCAGCTGTAAATGTTTACAATTATTCACAGTCCTGAACATTGAGTAAAGATTGATATTCAGGATCTTAAACCTGCCGGTGAAAAGGTTCCAATCTAACCGGAGTACAGACACACACCGGCCAGCGGTGGGGCCTCGCACACAGCGGGCGGCTCCTGGGTAAACCGGGGGCAGTGAACCCGGGAATTCCCCATAATCCACCCCCTGTGTGTGAGGCCCCGCTCGGGGAGGGAACTTCCGAAAATTCCCCAAAAACTGCCGGGCCAGTTACCCCGAAATAAATGTAGAGCCAGTTTAATAATGGGAATAAAGTGAGAGACTCCCCTCCCCTATAAACTAGGAGCACAGGGACATTTAAAACTTGTAACGGGACAGAATAAACTCTCTTGCTGCTATTGACAAACATTCACTATAAGCCCTCTGACTCCCACAGCTACCTGGAATACACTTCCTCCCACCTCGCTTCCTGTAAGGACGCTGGCCCATTCTCCCAGTTTTTCTGATGGTGCCACGTTCCATCCAGTGCTTCCGACATGTCTTCCTTTTCCCTCAACCGAGGATTCCCCTCTACCGTGGTTGACGCGGCTCTTGACCGTGTCTGTTCTGTTTCCCACACTTCTGCTCTCACCCCTGCCCCTCCCTCCCAGAACCACGATAGGTTCCCCTTGTCTTCACCTTTCACCCCACCAGCCTCCACATTTAATCTCTCCTGTCTTCCACCCTATCACAGACCTTCCCTTTTGTTCTGTCCTCCGCTCCCCCCACCTTTCCCAGCCCCGACACTTGCTTAAACATCTGTTACATCTGTAACTTGTTCCAGTTCTAACGAGGGGTCCTTGTCCTGAAGCATTAACTCTGTTTCTCTCTCTGTCGATGCTGCCTGACCTGCTGGGTATTTCCAGCATTTCCTGTTTTTATTTCAGAATTAATTCTCCTTGGTATATAAAATCCTGGGGGGCGGATTTTACAGCAGCAGTGAGCGTTTCACAATATAACTCACCCCGAGATGATATACAGATTAATATAATGTACAGAGTATAAAGCACAGGGAATCACCGCTTTATCATTTAATTCTGAAAAAATCGACCGATTCCCATAAAATCCGGGATTTAAGGAGCAGCAGAACTGAGACAAGTTTCTCCAAACATGACGAGGCCGGTCACTGAGCTCCAGGAGGGTAATTCTGATCATCAGGGAATGAGACCGGACTGAGGGACATTTAAAGGCTCCACACAGACAGCACTTTATTTAATAAATACATTAACGGACAGTCCCTGAATATATGGGCAGTTGGACAGAGTGAGATACATTCCCAGTGAGGGGGGAATTTCGCAGGGGTCAGCGGGCGCGATCAGTGGCGGGTCGGGTGGGAAAATGGATTTTTCCCCAGTGGTTCGGGACCCCGATGTCAACCCGCCACCACGTGCCTTTCCCAAATGTCGGGTCTATCAGAGCAGACCTGACACGTAGCGGCGGGGGAGGCAATTCAGGTCATTATAACCTTGTTAACAGAGGATTACAGTAACAACTATTTTCAGCTCGCCTTCAGAGTTTACATAGAAACATAGAAGATAGAAGCAGGAGTAGGCCAATCGGCCCCTCGAGCTTGCTCCGCCATTCAATGCGATCATGGCTGATCATCCAAATTCAGTACCCTGTCCCTGCCTTCTCCCAATACCCCTTGATCCCTTTAGCCTTAAGAAATATATCCAACTCCTTCTTGAATATATTTAATGAATTGGCCTCTGCTGCCTTCTGTGGTAGAGAATTCCACAGGCTCACCACTCTCTGGGTGAAGAAATTCCTCCTCATTTCTGTCCTAAAAGGTCTACCCCTTATCCTTAGACTGTGACCCCTGGTTATGGACTCCCCCGCCATCGGGAACAT
Source organism: Somniosus microcephalus (assembly GCF_052327205.1). Taxonomy (NCBI): domain Eukaryota; kingdom Metazoa; phylum Chordata; class Chondrichthyes; order Squaliformes; family Somniosidae; genus Somniosus; species Somniosus microcephalus. The sequence continues at coordinate 31,348,576 of NW_028225179.1, read as the reverse complement.
CCTTCCTGCATCTAGTCTGTCTAGTCCTGTTAGAATTTTATAAATTTCAATGAGATCCCCTCTCATTCTTCTAAACTCCAGCGAGTACAAGCCCAATCGACCCAATTTCTCTTCATACGTCATTCCTGCCATCCCAGGTATCAGTCTGGTGAATCTTCGCTGAACTCCTTCCATGGCAAGAATATCCTTCCTCAGATGAGGTGACCAAAACTGCACACAGTACTCAAGGTGTGGTCTCACCAAGGCCCTGTACAACTGCAGCAAGACATCCTTGTTCCTGTACTCAAACCCTCTCACTATGAAGGCCAACATACCATTTGCCTTCTTAACCGCCTGCTGTACCTGCATGCTTACCTTCAGCGACTGGTGCACAAGGACACCCAGGTCTCATTGCACTTCCCCTTCTCCCAATCTATTGCCATTCAGATAATAATCTGCCTTCCTGTTTTTGACACCAAAGTGGATAACCTCACATTCATCCACATTGGGCAGAAGCATGGCAGATGCAATACAATCACCCAACCTGTCCAAATCATCCTGTAGTTCCTCGGCATCCTCCTCACAACACACACGCCCACCCAGCTTTGTGTCATCTGCAAATTTGGAGATATTACATCTAGTTCCCTTGTCTAGATCATTAATATATATTGTGAATAGCTGGGGTCCAAGGACCGATCCCTGCGGTACCCCACTAGTCACTGCCTGCCTCTCAGAAAAAGACCCGTTTATTCCAACTCTTTTTGCTTTCTATCTGCCAACCAGTTCTCTATCCAAGTCAACACCTTGCCCCCAATCCCATGTGCCTTAACTTTACACGCTAATCTCTCATGTGGGACCTTATCGAAAGCTTTCTGAAAGTCCAAATACACCACATCCACTGGTTCTCCCTTATCTATTTTACTAGTTACATCCTCAAAAAATTCCAGTAGATTATTCAAGCACGATTTACCTTTTGTAAATCCATGTTGACTTTGTCCGATCCTGTCACTGTTTTCCAAGTGCTCTGCTATTACATCTTTTATAATGGACTCTAGCATTTTCCCCACTACCGATGTCAGGCTAACCGGTCTGTAATTCCCTGTTTTCTCTCTACCACCTTTTTTGAACAGTGGCGTAACATTAGCTACCCTCCAATCCATGGGTACTGTTCCAGATTCCATCAAATGTTGGCAGATGATCAGCAATGCATCTACTATTTCTAGGGCCACTTCCTTAAGTACCCTAGGATGTAGATTATCAGGCCCTGGGGATTTATCGGCCTTCAATCCCATCAATTTCCCTAACACCATTTCCCTACAAATACTGATTTCTTTCAGTTCCTCCCTTTCATCAGACCCTATGTTCCTGTGGTCCACGCTGCTCGGGGATCACGTCAGGTAACCAGGGCGGGATTTGAAAGGCCATGGAATCATTTCATTACTTGACAGCTGGAAATGTGCTATAAAAGCTCCCATCTCACAGCTGTTCACTTTCCAAGCTCAGAAGCTGTTGCTTACTGCATTTGGAAGACAGATTGAGCTTTATGCAGGTTGCAAGTGTTTGGAGCAAACTCTCTATCCAGTGTCACCTCATTGGAACAACCTCTCTCACCATTAACAGATAGCTTCTGATATCTCAAGTTCACCTGCCATCTATTACACCAGCATGGGTCTGGTTTATACTGTCTCACCTTGGGCCTCAGAGTCTCACCACGATCAGCCCCAACACCAGCAGCACCAGGCACACCAGCAGCACCAACAACAACACCAACCTTCTCCACAACTCCTGATGCTGCACCGCACAGAGGGCATCAACACCCGGCCACATTGCTGACCGGGTCACCAGAGATGGCCTCACCATGGCCAGAATTTCTTCACTTGGCACTGCATGCCCTGGATGACACATGATGCGCCAGGTTAACACCAGCCCACACCAACAACACAAAGCATCCCTGCAATGCCCAAACCATTCCTGTCACACTCATCAACATTGCGAGGAGTTCCGTTATGTCTCACCATTCACTGCAACTCACTAAGCCACTTCCAAACATGTACACAAATCTGTCGAAGAACGGAAAGTGTTGAAAATAAAGATTTCAATGTTTGACACCACATTAACAGAAACTTCACATGAACATTGGCTAAAACACACAATTGCCTATCCTTGTGTGTTGTTAGTTGGTATGATTGGACTAGGGTGAGTGTGAGGGGTGGCTCGTGAGATGGGGATGTGATAATATAGAGAGAGATGGGTGGAGGTGCAGGGTAAGTTGGTGAGAGTAAGGATGTTCAGGAGTAGGGTGGGGAAGGCAGAGTGATGGGGATGTGATAATATAGAGAGAGATGGGTGGAGGTGCAGGGTAAGTTGGTGTGAGTAAGGATGTTCAGGAGTAGGGTGGGGAAGGCAGAGTGATGGGGATGTGATAATATAGAGAGAGATGGGTGGAGGTGCAGGGTGAGTTGGTGAGAGTAAGGATGTTCAGGAGTAGGGTGGGGAAGGCAGAGTGATGGGGATGTGATAATATAGAGAGAGATGGGTGGAGGTGCAGGGTAAGTTGGTGAGAGTAAGGATGTTCAGGAGTAGGGTGGGGAAGGCAGAGTGATGGGGATGTGATAATATAGAGAGAGATGGGTGGAGGTGCAGGGTAAGTTGGTGAGAGTAAGGATGTTCAGGAGTAGGGTGGGGAAGGCAGAGTGATGGGGATGTGATAATATAGAGAGAGATGGGTGGAGGTGCAAGGGTAAGTTGGTGAGAGTAAGGATGTTCAGGAGTAGGGTGGGGAAGGCAGAGTGATGGGGATGTGATAATATAGAGAGAGATGGGTGGAGGTACAAGGTAAGTTGGTGAGAGTAAGGATGTTCAGGAGTAGGGTGGGGAAGGCAGAGTGATGGGGATGTGATAATATAGAGAGAGATGGGTGGAGGTGCAGGGTAAGTTGGTGAGAGTAAGGATGTTCAGGAGTAGGGTGGGGAAGGCAGAGTGATGGGGATGTGATAATATAGAGAGAGATGGGTGGAGGTGCAGGGTAAGTTGGTGAGAGTAAGGATGTTCAGGAGTAGGGTGGGGAAGGCAGAGTGATGGGGATGTGATATTATAGAGAGAGATGGGTGGAGGTGCAGGGTAAGTTGGTGAGAGTAAGGATGTTCAGGAGTAGGGTGGGGAAGGCAGAGTGATGGGGATGTGATAATATAGAGAGAGATGGGTGGAGGTGCAGGGTAAGTTGGTGAGAGTAAGGATGTTCAGGAGTAGGGTGGGGAAGGCAGAGTGATGGGGATGTGATAATATAGAGAGAGATGGGTGGAGGTGCAGGGTAAGTTGGTGAGAGTAAGGATGTTCAGGAGTAGGGTGGGGAAGGCAGAGTGATGGGGATGTGATAATATAGAGAGAGATGGGTGGAGGTGCAGGGTGAGTTGGTGAGAGTAAGGATGTTCAGGAGTAGGGTGGGGAAGGCAGAGTGATGGGGATGTGATAATATAGAGAGAGATGGGTGGAGGTGCAGGGTAAGTTGGTGAGAGTAAGGATGTTCAGGAGTAGGGTGGGGAAGGGCAGAGTGATGGGGATGTGATAATATAGAGAGAGATGGGTGGAGGTGCAGGGTGAGTTGGTGAGAGTAAGGATGTTCAGGAGTAGGGTGGGGAAGGCAGAGTGATGGGGATGTGATAATATAGAGAGAGATGGGTGGAGGTGCAGGGTAAGTTGGTGAGAGTAAGGATGTTCAGGAGTAGGGTGGGGAAGGCAGAGTGATGGGGATGTGATAATATAGAGAGAGATGGGTGGAGGTGCAGGGTAAGTTGGTGAGAGTAAGGATGTTCAGGAGTAGGGTGGGGAAGGCAGAGTGATGGGGATGTGATAATATAGAGAGAGATGGGTGGAGGTGCAAGGGTAAGTTGGTGAGAGTAAGGATGTTCAGGAGTAGGGTGGGGAAGGCAGAGTGATGGGGATGTGATAATATAGAGAGAGATGGGTGGAGGTACAAGGTAAGTTGGTGAGAGTAAGGATGTTCAGGAGTAGGGTGGGGAAGGCAGAGTGATGGGGATGTGATAATATAGAGAGAGATGGGTGGAGGTGCAGGGTAAGTTGGTGAGAGTAAGGATGTTCAGGAGTAGGGTGGGGAAGGCAGAGTGATGGGGATGTGATAATATAGAGAGAGATGGGTGGAGGTGCAGGGTAAGTTGGTGAGAGTAAGGATGTTCAGGAGTAGGGTGGGGAAGGCAGAGTGATGGGGATGTGATAATATAGAGAGAGATGGGTGGAGGTGCAGGGTAAGTTGGTGAGAGTAAGGATGTTCAGGAGTAGGGTGGGGAAGGCAGAGTGATGGGGATGTGATAATATAGAGAGAGATGGGTGGAGGTGCAGGGTAAGTGGGTGAGAGTAAGGATGTTCAGGAGTAGGGTGGGGAAGGCAGAGTGATGGGGGTGTGATAATATAGAGAGAGATGGGTGGAGGTGCAGGGTAAGTTGGTGAGAGTAAGGATGTTCAGGAGTAGGGTGGGGAAGGCAGAGTGATGGGGATGTGATAATATAGAGAGAGATGGGTGGAGGTGCAGGGTAAGTTGGTGAGAGTAAGGATGTTCAGGAGTAGGGTGGGGAAGGCAGAGTGATGGGGATGTGATAATATAGAGAGAGATGGGTGGAGGTGCAGGGTAAGTTGGTGAGAGTAAGGATGTTCAGGAGTAGGGTGGGGAAGGCAGAGTGATGGGGATGTGATAATATAGAGAGAGATGGGTGGAGGTGCAGGGTAAGTTGGTGAGAGTAAGGATGTTCAGGAGTAGGGTGGGGAAGGCAGAGTGATGGGGATGTGATAATATAGAGAGAGATGGGTGGAGGTGCAGGGTAAGTTGGTGAGAGTAAGGATGTTCAGGAGTAGGGTGGGGAAGGCAGAGTGATGGGGATGTGATAATATAGAGAGAGATGGGGGGAGGTGCAGGGTAAGTTGGTGAGAGTAAGGATGTTCAGGAGTAGGGTGGGGAAGGCAGAGTGATGGGGATGTGATAATATAGAGAGAGATGGGTGGAGGTGCAGGGTAAGTTGGTGAGAGTAAGGATGTTCAGGAGTAGGGTGGGGAAGGCAGAGTGATGGGGATGTGATAATATAGAGAGAGATGGGTGGAGGTGCAGGGTAAGTTGGTGAGAGTAAGGATGTTCAGGAGTAGGGTGAGGAAGGCAGAGTGATGGGGATGTGATAATATAGAGAGAGATGGGTGGAGGTGCAGGGTAAGTTGGTGAGAGTAAGGATGTTCAGGAGTAGGGTGGGGAAGGCAGAGTGATGGGGATGTGATAATATAGAGAGAGATGGGTGGAGGTGTAGGGTAAGTTGGTGAGAGTAAGGATGTTCAGGAGTAGGGTGGGGAAGGCAGAGTGATGGGGATGTGATAATATAGAGAGAGATGGGGGGAGGTGCAGGGTAAGTTGGTGAGAGTAAGGATGTTCAGGAGTAGGGTGGGGAAGGCAGAGTGATGGGGATGTGATAATATAGAGAGAGATGGGGGGAGGTGCAGGGTAAGTTGGTGAGAGTAAGGGATGTTCAGGAGTAGGGTGGGGAAGGCAGAGTGATGGGGATGTGATAATATAGAGAGAGATGGGGGGAGGTGCAGGGTAAGTTGGTGAGAGTAAGGATGTTCAGGAGTAGGGTGGGGAAGGCAGAGTGATGGGGATGTGATAATATAGAGAGAGATGGGTGGAGGTGCAGGGTAAGTTGGTGAGAGTAAGGATGTTCAGGAGTAGGGTGGGGAAGGCAGAGTGATGGGGATGTGATAATATAGAGAGAGATGGGTGGAGGTGCAGGGTAAGTTGGTGAGAGTAAGGATGTTCAGGAGTAGGGTGGGGAAGGCAGAGTGATGGGGATGTGATAATATAGAGAGAGATGGGTGGAGGTGCAGGGTAAGTTGGTGAGAGTAAGGATGTTCAGGAGTAGGGTGGGGAAGGCAGAGTGATGGGGATGTGATAATATAGAGAGAGATGGGTGGAGGTGCAGGGTAAGTTGGTGAGAGTAAGGATGATCAGGAGTAGGGTGGGGAAGGCAGAGTGATGGGGATGTGATAATATAGAGAGAGATGGGTGGAGGTGCAGGGTAAGTTGGTGAGAGTAAGGATGTTCAGGAGTAGGGTGGGGAAGGCAGAGTGATGGGGATGTGATAATATAGAGAGAGATGGGTGGAGGTGCAGGGTAAGTTGGTGAGAGTAAGGATGTTCAGGAGTAGGGTGGGGAAGGCAGAGTGATGGGGATGTGATAATATAGAGAGAGATGGGTGGAGGTGCAGGGTAAGTTGGTGAGAGTAAGGATGTTCAGGAGTAGGGTGGGGAAGGCAGAGTGATGGGGATGTGATAATATAGAGAGAGATGGGTGGAGGTGCAGGGTAAGTTGGTGAGAGTAAGGATGTTCAGGAGTAGGGTGGGGAAGGCAGAGTGATGGGGATGTGATAATATAGAGAGAGATGGGTGGAGGTGCAGGGTAAGTTGGTGAGAGTAAGGATGTTCAGGAGTAGGGGTGGGGAAGGCAGAGTGATGGGGATGTGATAATATAGAGAGAGATGGGTGGAGGTGCAGGGTAAGTTGGTGAGAGTAAGGATGTTCAGGAGTAGGGTGGGAAGGCAGAGTGATGGGGATGTGATAATATAGAGAGAGATGGGTGGAGGTGCAGGGTAAGTTGGTGAGAGTAAGGATGTTCAGGAGTAGGGTGGGGAAGGCAGAGTGATGGGGATGTGATAATATAGAGAGAGATGGGTGGAGGTGTAGGGTAAGTTGGTGAGAGTAAGGATGTTCAGGAGTAGGGTGGGGGAAGGCAGAGTGATGGGGATGTGATAATATAGAGAGAGATGGGTGGAGGTGCAGGGTAAGTTGGTGAGAGTAAGGATGTTCAGGAGTAGGGTGGGGAAGGCAGAGTGATGGGGATGTGATAATATAGAGAGAGATGGGTGGAGGTGCAGGGTAAGTGGGTGAGAGTAAGGATGTTCAGGAGTAGGGTGGGGAAGGCAGAGTGATGGGGATGTGATAATATAGAGAGAGATGGGTGGAGGTGCAGGGTAAGTTGGTGAGAGTAAGGATGTTCAGGAGTAGGGTGGGGAAGGCAGAGTGATGGGGATGTGATAATATAGAGAGAGATGGGTGGAGGTGCAGGGTAAGTTGGTGAGAGTAAGGATGTTCAGGAGTAGGGTGGGGAAGGCAGAGTGATGGGGATGTGATAATATAGAGAGAGATGGGTGGAGGTGCAGGGTAAGTGGTGAGAGTAAGGATGTTCAGGAGTAGGGTGGGGAAGGCAGAGTGATGGGGATGTGATCATATAGAGAGAGATGGGTGGAGGTGCAGGGTAAGTTGGTGAGAGTAAGGATGTTCAGGAGTAGGGTGGGGAAGGCAGAGTGATGGGGATGTGATAATACAGAGAGAGATGGGTGGAGGTGCAGGGTAAGTTGGTGAGAGTAAGGATGTTCAGGAGTAGGGTGGGGAAGGCAGAGTGATGGGGATGTGATAATATAGAGAGAGATGGGTGGAGGTGCAGGGTAAGTTGGTGAGAGTAAGGATGTTCAGGAGTAGGGTGGGGAAGGCAGAGTGATGGGGATGTGATAATACAGAGAGAGATGGGTGGAGGTGCAGGGTAAGTTGGTGTGAGTAAGGATGTTCAGGAGTAGGGTGGAGAAGGCAGAGTGATGGGGATGTGATAATATAGAGAGAGATGGGTGGAGGTGCAGGGTAAGTTGGTGAGAGTAAGGATGTTCAGGAGTAGGGTGGGGAAGGCAGAGTGATGGGGATGTGATAATATAGAGAGAGATGGGGGGAGGTGCAGGGTAAGTTGGTGAGAGTAAGGATGTTCAGGAGTAGGGTGGGGAAGGCAGAGTGATGGGGATGTGATAATATAGAGAGAGATGGGTGGAGGTGCAGGGTAAGTTGGTGAGAGTAAGGATGTTCAGGAGTAGGGTGGGAGAAGGCAGAGTGATGGGGATGTGATAATATAGAGAGAGATGGGTGGAGGTGCAGGGTAAGTTGGTGAGAGTAAGGGTGTTCAGGAGTAGGGTGGGGAAGGCAGAGTGATGGGGATGTGATAATATAGAGAGAGATGGGTGGAGGTGCAGGGTTAGTTGGTGAGAGTAAGGATGTTCAGGAGTAGGGTGGGGAAGGCAGAGTGATGGGGATGTGATAATATAGAGAGAGATGGGTGGAGGTGCAGGGTAAGTTGGTGAGAGTAAGGGTGTTCAGGAGTAGGGTGGGGAAGGCAGAGTGATGGGGATGTGATAATATAGAGAGAGATGGGTGGAGGTGCAGGGTAAGTTGGTGAGAGTAAGGATGTTCAGGAGTAGGGTGGGGAAGGCAGAGTGATGGGGATGTGATAATATAGAGAGAGATGGGTGGAGGTGCAGGGTAGTTGGTGAGAGTAAGGATGTTCAGGAGTATGGTGGGGAAGGCAGAGTGATGGGGATGTGATAATATAGAGAGAGATGGGTGGAGGTGCAGGGTAAGTTGGTGAGAGTAAGGATGTTCAGGAGTAGGGTGGGGAAGGCAGAGTGATGGGGATGTGATAATATAGAGAGAGATGGGTGGAGGTGCAGGGTAAGTTGGTGAGAGTAAGGATGTTCAGGGAGTAGGGTGGGGAAGGCAGAGTGATGGGGATGTGATAATATAGAGAGAGATGGGGGGAGGTGCAGGGTAAGTTGGTGAGAGTAAGGATGTTCAGGAGTAGGGTGGGGAAGGCAGAGTGATGGGGATGTGATAATATAGAGAGAGTGGGTGGAGGTGCAGGGTAATTTGGTGAGAGTAAGGATGTTCAGGTGTAGGGTGGGGGAAGGCAGAGTGATGGGGATGTGATAATATAGAGAGAGATGGGTGGAGGTGCAGGGGTAATTGGTGAGAGTAAGGATGTTCAGGAGTAGGGTGGGGAAGGCAGAGTGATGGGGATGTGATAATATAGAGAGAGATGGGTGGAGGTGCAGGGTAAGTTGGTGAGAGTAGGATGTTCAGGAGTAGGGTGGGGAAGGTAGAGTGATGGGGATGTGATAATATAGAGAGAGATGGGTGGAGGTGCAGGGTAAGTTGGTGGAGAGTAAGGATGTTCAGGAGTAGGGTGGGGAAGGCAGAGTGATGGGGATGTGATAATATAGAGAGAGATGGGTGGAGGTGCAGGGTAAGTTGGTGAGAGTAAGGATGTTCAGGAGTAGGGTGGGGGAAGGCAGAGTGATGGGGATGTGATAATATAGAGAGAGATGGGGGGGAGGTGCAGGGTAAGTTGGTGAGAGTAAGGATGTTCAGGAGTAGGGTGGGGAAGGCAGAGTGATGGGGATGTGATAATATAGAGAGAGATGGGTGGAGGTGCAGGGTAAGTTTGGTGAGAGTAAGGATGTTCAGGGAGTAGGGTGGGGAAGGCAGAGTGATGGGGATTGTGATAATATAGCGAGAGATGGGTGGAGGTGCAGGGTAAGTTGGTGAGAGTAAGGATGTTCAGGAGTAGGGTGGGGAAGGCAGAGTGATGGGGATGTGATAATATCGAGAGAGATGGGTGGAGGTGCAGGGTAAGTTGGTGAGAGTAAGGATGTGTCAGGAGTAGGGTGGGGGAAGGCAGAGTGATGGGATGTGATAATATAGAGAGAGATGGGTGGAGGTGCAGGGTAAGTTGGTGGAGAGTAAGGGATGTT